>NW_008684354.1:0-12354 GCF_000695815.1 Acanthisitta chloris | reverse complement strand
AGGTGTTCCTGCCCAGGGCAGGGGGGGGTGTTAGTAGATGATCTGTAAGGTCCATTCCAACCTTTAAATTCTATGATTCTATGATTTACTTCAGTGATAGACTGTGATGGTCAATGGTCAACAACTTTCCATTTAACCATGCTAATTAGGAGTTCAAAGCAGGTCCTTCTGGTTGGTTTAGCTCTGATTAATGACAAATAGATTAATTTAGTATATGTCTTCCTTGTGTTACTTACCTAGAAATGCAATTTTTGACAAGACTTAAGAATCCATTGACAGTTCCTGCTTGTCTAAACACATTGTACCTCCCATACCTTTGTTTGAAGCATGAGAAAATAGGAAGCTGCTAATGAGCAAATAAAAAATGATGCACATTGTGCCATATTGCTCTCAATCTAGGTTAAGTTTGGATTAATGTTAGCTGAAGTACCAAGTAGCTGTCAGTGTGGGATGGGATGTTTTTCAGAGTTTCAGAAAATCTTCACAGAAGTTTGATGCAGCAAACAGAATCCAGTGGCTATTACCTGACAGATAGAAAGTTAGTATGATGCTTCTTTTTGATGGAGGAGAAAATTTATGCATAGAAATTGACAGTAATATGTACCTTATCCAACTTCTACAATTGCAAGATAAATTTTTCTCAATGTCATAGAATCATAGAGAGTCCTGAGTCCGAATGGACTCATAAGGATCATTAAGTCCAACTCCGGGCCCTGCAGAGGACATCCCTAAAAATCATACTGTGCCTAAGTGTGTTGTCTAAATGATTTCTGAACTCTGTCAGGCTTGGTGCTATCACCACTGCCCTGAGCAGCTCTCCTGACACAGCTCTAACCTTTCCCTCAGGTCATGTTGGTGGTCACTAGAGAAATTCTTCATGCCATTATCTGTTCATATGACAAATTATTCTTGAAATGTGAAATGAGATCAAATATTTGAAGCAATATGAATGTATCCAATATTGGTCAAACACTTCCGTTCCTGTTCTTAGACAGTGTTAGAATTTGTGTGGTGGGTGGCACAAAAATCATTACTGCAGGAAAATGATCCCACTGAAAGCTGCTGGCTCCATGTGATGGTGCAGACATGAATAACAAGAAGAAATGAAAAACAGTCCAGTCTGCCTGGTTTGACAGTTTGTACATTCATCCTTTGAGCAATGTCAGGAAAGGTGATGGAGTAGACCAATTACTAAAGTGCTCAAGGTGTTATTTCTTGAAAAAAAATGGTATTGAATTTCAGCCACAGAGGCTTCAAAACATTTTTATTCCTGCCTTTCAAATTGACACACAGCACTTGGATGGAGCTTTTCAGTCTTCAGAGCTCTGAGCTCTAGTTCTGGCTCCAGAGACCATTGCTTTCCCAAGGATACAAGGCAACTCCATCACTCAACCTTCTGGAGTTGTGAGTAGTATTTGTTGTTTGGCATTTTTATCTAAAAATATGTGTTATGTAGGATTTTTCTCTAAAACAAGGTAATTTTCTGAGCAGATGTGAACTGTTCATTTTGGCTAACATCAGGATAAAATTAGCATTAAGAATGTGGTAAGGACCAGTTGGGTCAGGAAGACCAAAAAACCCTTTAATCAATCATAGAATCATAGAATTTTAGGGTTTGGAATGGACCTTAGATATCATCTAGTGCCAACACCCCCTGCCCTGGGCACGGACACCTCCCACCAGAGCAGGTTGCTCAAAGCTTTAGCCAACCTGGCTTTGAACACTGCCAGGGTTGGGGCAGCCACAGCCTCCCTGGGCAACCTGTGCCAGTGTCTCACCACCCTCACAGGAAAACACTTCTTCCTAATATCTAACCTAAATTTTCCTCTTTCAATTTGTACCCATTGCCCCTTGTCCTGTCCCTGCAGCTCCTAACACAGAGTCCCTCTGCAGCTTCCCCATAGCCCCTTCAGATCCTGGAAGGTTGCTCTGAGGTCTCCACACAACCTTCTTATCTCCAGGCTGAACAGCCCCAACTCCCTCAGCCTGTTGTCATAGGAGGGATGCTCCAGTGCTCTTATCAACTTTGAGACCTCCTCTGGACTTGTTCTAACAGTTCTATGTCCTTCTTTTGGCTACTCTGTACCATGTGGACTCAAAAAGGGCTCATGATTCTATGAAAAGAATTGTAGTTAGGCTGTAAAAGCCTGCATGAACTGAAACCATGGAGTCTGAAGTCAGCGCTTTGTATACAAGCGCACACGGATGGTTCAGACTAGGAGCTTGAGTGCTGTGAGTGCTCTGAACATTGATGTAGCCCAATATGCTGGTACATGTTAAATAATCACCCTTTTTTTCACACGTGTTGGCTGTTTGAGCCTTGTTTAAGGAGAGACTGGATGTAGCACCTAGTGCCATGGTCTAGTTGACACGGTGATGTTAGGGCATATGTTGGGCTTGATGATCTCAGAGGTATTTTCTAACCTGATTGATCTATGATTCTGTGATTTTCACTGCAGTTACAATGAAATACTGCTGTCTGCCCCTAGACTCCCAAGTTTCCTGCCATAACCCTGCCATCACCTTCAGCCTGCTCTAAAGGAGCTGTTTTCCTCCAGGTTTCAACAGGGGCTGCACTGCTGCTCTAGGCTGATTTTCTTGATTTAGTGATTCTGGCAGAAAATTGTGTCTCTGCTTGATAAAGAAACTGCCTGAAGACAGACCTCTCCTCATATTTCGTGTCCACTTTTGCTTCCTGCACACAGAACTAGGCTGGTGACTTAGTTACCACAGGGGTTTCCATGCAGCTGAACTGCCAGCATTGGGCTGGAGATGGGGTAGGTGGCAGCGTTCCTGAGCACATGGGGTGGTTTGAAAGGTAAATAATCATGTGCAGAACGAATATGTGAGAACATGAAGTACTAGAGGAGATTATGATCAAAGCCAATTTCTGCAGGAGATCTTGTTAAATCCTCTTACTAAGGAGCTGTTTCCTAGAAGACAGATACATAACATTACTCTTAAAAATACCAGACAAAAGTAACAGTGCCAGATTCTCCTCAGGCAGAAAGTTAATGAACTGCTCCCTAGAAATTATAGGCAAGATAGCACTGTGGGAACAAGAGCATCACCAGCCAGAGTGGCAGTTCCCAGAAGATAAATCTCCTACTTGCCTACCTAAGATCAGTTGCATCAAACTTTATAAAGAACAACATAATCCAGACTTTCTGGAATCAGAGGAGAAAATGTCCTGATCACCTGTGAGTCATTGGCCTAGAGAGCTGAGCTCCTCTGAGATCAGTAGTGGCACATGCTGAGATACTTCCCCATTGCTGCAGGATGTTCCAGCATTCTTAAGTCAAAGCACAGTCTTTGATGATACTCATTCTGTTGTCATCCTTTGTTACTAAGAAGTAAATGTACATATGGAAATTCACACATAATCCATGTATAAACACATTGCACACGCACACGTGTATTAACACACAATCCTCAGCCTTTTGGCACTGTGGTACAGAAATAGATCAGTTTTACAGAGGTGATCAGCCAGCAGTTTGTGGATTGAACACAAACAGCTCTTCAGTTAATGTGCTTGCTGTGCATTCTGCTTATACCTCAAAGCCATTGCCACTCAGCAATGGGTCACCAACATCACTCTACAACATTAGGAAAGAGGATCTTAATTTTTCTAAGGAAATGTGAGAAGGATTTATCTTAATGGGGAGTCTGTGTTGAGCAGAGTACTACAATCAGGCTTTTCTTTTCCTGCAGTAAAGCCTCAGTGATCCATCCATCATAGAGCAGAGAAGTCAGCCACAGTAATTTTAAGCTATAAGCATGTCTGTATATCACCTATAGAAAGATCAGAGGATGAGACCAAATTGAATTGAAGAACGCCCTTTCAGGGGACACTTCCTCCCACTTTCTGCTCATTTACATGCAGTTTCGACAAGAGCTTTTAAATGCAAATGTGAAATCAGACTTAAGCAGAGCGAAATCTCTGAACCACAGGTGGCAATTCATTATCCGAGAATTATCCTAGCACGAAGGTCACCCCAGTAAACACTAATTTTCAACTGCCTAGTCTGCAGATTAGTTGCTAAATTGCTCCTTATTGTAAAGCAGTTAATATTTCAGTCTTGGTTCTGACAGAGATACTTGGACACAGCATTTGGTAACAGCTGTGGTAATGACAGCCAACCCTGCAGTGTGTGCAGGGATCCTCTTTCAGAAGAGCTTTCTGATGTGTGCCTGCCACGGCAAAGTGAATGAACCAGGAAGGAAGGAGAGTGACAAGTCTGTGCTGTTTCTCTCATGATAATGCTCCAGGGAATTCCAGCACTTCATGTATGATCCATTACTTCTTTTAGACATTTGCATGCTGTTATAAATGAGAACACATAAAAAATATAGGAGGATTTTTTTTCTTCTCAGCTGGCAATCTATTTGAAAAGGAGATGAGGGAGATGAGGTCTTCGTTTTTCTTCCCGAGTTCTATAGCAGTTCTTTGCATTTGTTTTCAGTGGACATAGATGATGTTGCAAAAAAAGAAAAGATATTTTTGCCTGTGAAAGCATTTTCAGAAATAAAACTACTTGTCAAGTCCAGCATCTCATGGTCTAAAAGTCAGTTTCTGGAGCTGTAAAGTAAAGAGTAAACTGTGTTGAGCATCCTTGGCTTGCACAGGATCTAACAGAAAGCTTGCACACGATCTGACAGAAAGCTTGCCCATGTCAGAGCTCTTTTTGCCTGGTTTTAAGGATCTATTCTGTTCATGTATTTTACTGTACACTGGTAGAAATGTTATGAAGGGAATCCATAGTAATACACATACTTGAAATAAAGTTACAGACAACACAGTTACCTTTTCAACACAGCTATTTCGGAGACATTGCTGGGGACTGACCAATTGTTGCATTTCTTTAGCATTAAACTGATTCTTTCTTTGTGATGTATACTTTAATACGAGAGAATACTCAGCATCTTTTAAGAGTTTTGACTATTTAGCCTTGCTGCTAAAGGTTTCAAGCATCTGAAATGTGTTTTCTATCCAAAAATTAACAGTCCACACCTGCTAAGCAAAAAGAGGAAAGCCCTAAGCAAACAATGTGAGCATGAAGACTTGTTAGAAGGTGTAAAGAAAATGCTTCATGCATACTGCAAGATACATCCCAAAGTTTTCCGAGGTGAAAAGGGTCAAGTTTTTAATCTCAGAATTGCATAGAAGTCTGGCAGCCTGCCTGTAGTCATCAGAAAACCTTGGTCTGGAGAGGTAGAAACACAAACCTGTGCCCCACTGTGGGTAGTGTGGTGTAACCTGCACCTGAACCAGCACACTTTTGTCACACAGCAGGAAATGCCCCAAATCTGTCCATAATGAGCAACCTGTCTTGAAAAATGGTCTGCAAAGAAGGAATTTCCCAGGCTCAATACAGCAGTTTGGGTTCTGTACCAAAGTAATTTGCAAATGAGGGTTAGAAACCCTGAAGGAGCTTAACCAAACTTGCATTTTCTCAGAGAGATACCTCATCCCTATAATAGATCTTTGAAGGATTCTGGAGGCACTTTAAAAGGTCAGAGCTGACCACATTATCCCCATGAACTCTATTCCTGGTCTGTGGCGTTGAGAATGTGTGACATGGTTTATAATCTCAATCTGTTTCCTTCATCTAATGTTGTTAAAATAAGGATGCATTTTGCCATCAGCATTGTCATTCCCCTGGGCACCTTCACAAAAGATACTGTTATAGCCTCAATTAATCCACAAGTTTAATGGTAAAAAAAGAAAACATCATGAACACATGAAAATGGAGACAGGGAGAGTGGATTTCATATTCAACTTAAAACCCCGAAGTAGTTTTGCAGAGCAGGTGAATGATACAAAAACCCTCAATAAAGATAACTAGGGGCTGGAATATGTTTTCCTCCTGCAGTGATTGATTGAACCAGCTGAGTGGAGAAAAAAGGAAAAAGTTTGACTGATCCAGTATGATCTCTTAATAGGCATCTGGATCTGGCACAGGAGGATATGGTTCAGGGTTTAGGGGTTCCAGCAGTGACAGGTTGGACTCAGTGATCTTAGAGGTCTCCTCCAACCTTGATGATTCTATTATTCTAAGTATCTTCAGCTGTTGGCAACTGCTAGTGGTGAGCTGACAAGTCCTTAGTCTTCTTCAGGCCAGGACTACAGCTGGAGTGATGCTGCCAGTGTCCTCAGGAGCCTCTTTTCCTGGGACAATGTGGTCTTGTTCTTCAGGCTGTACAGGAAAGCACTAGGCTGTTTTTCACAGTCGTACTATTGCATTTGTTTTGGTAGGTTTCCTTGATCCTGGGTGGGCCATAATAGGTTTGTGTTATGCAGTCAGAACACCATGCAGAAGGAGGAATTGGGGTGGTGACACTTGCAGCTGGTACTGGCTCTCCAAGTGTTGGAGCTGTACTGAGCTGTTGGAGCTACTTTTGTTTATCTCTGAGCTCTGTTATAATGCCTGGAGTCAGTGGAGTAGGATTTGTTTCTTTGGTAATTTGGACTTGGAAGAAAATAATTTCTGAGGAGTGGGTGCTGTTACTATCATGCAGCTCTCATGACCTAAAAGGAGATAGTGACTGTGTGTTTGCAGGATTCTATAATGCACAAGGACATGGAGGCTTTAATTTCTCAGCTTTGTTACAGATTACCACAAAAGTCACCACTAACAGGTGTACCTTGATTAATAAAGCAAATACAAATTACTATCAGTAACAATAATGGAGTATCACTCAGTAGTAGAGCAACAATTAATGGTATGGTGACAATCAATACTTATATCAACAGCCAAGTAGGAATATACCATTACAGGTTACTACAAACTTACCATTAGTGAATTTGTCAATAATACAGCAGCAGAAATACTTAGGACAGATAACTTTTATGGATATATGCTGCTGGTGCTACTGGTATCAAGTGAATTAGAAATATTTCAGAAGGGACCATCCTGGATGAGAGGACAAAACAATCCCAGAGTGGGGCCCAACCACCCTAAAGGATAATCCAACTCCTGCAGTGGTCCCAGAGGGAGATCATGAAGTAACAGACAGAAACTGGTCTCTCACTTCAAAAACAACCCACAGCATGGAGTTTGGAGTCAGCTGGGCATCCTCAGTGGGAGTCCTACATCTTGAGGAAAGTTTGTGCATAGCATTCAATCTGTTTGGGAAAGTGTGTGCTGAGAGAAGTTAAATTAAGTCCTTTCTATATCATAAAGAGATTAGCAGTTGATGCTGTTAATTTGTAATTTTTCATCTACCAGCCATGAAGTAATGATGTTTTCTGTCCCGTCAGACCAGTTTTGTTTTCCTAGACTGAGTCCACTTTTTCAGACAAAACTTTGCTGTTACAGTTGCTTGTTTTTGCCCTTGTCAATGTTATCTCTGCATGTTTCTGGTTTCTGAGCACCCAGCTAAACTTCATGTAGTCCAGCTGCAGTTTTGAAGGATGATTCTGGTTCCCAGGCTCAAAGGCAGTTTCCCTGACAATATTTTTCCAGCAGATACTTACTCCTTTTCAGTGATTTCCCCTTTCTAACCAGATCACCTCCCTGTCCATTCACATCCACAGGCTCAGTTCCCTGTCACATAGCTCCTGGAGCCACTGGAGCCACAACACAACTTTGCTTTTCTTATTCAGATATCAAATGACCAAGTGAAGGGATAATGAAGTCTAGTTGGACATTTTCAGATCTAACACCTTCTAGGTCAACATAATAAAGCTGAACAGCCCCAACTCCCTCAGCCTGTCCTCAGAGGGGAGATGCTCCAATCCTCTTATTAACTTTGTGACCTCTTCTGGACTTGCTCCGACAGTTCCATGTCCTTCTTATTTGAGGACACCAGAACTGTGTGCAGTATTCCAGGTGGGTCTCATGAGAGCAGAGTAGAGGGGAAAAATCATGTCTCTTAACCTGCTGCCCAGGGCAATCCTTTGGCTGCAGACCAGGATTCAGTTGGTTTCTGGTCTGAGCTCACACTGCAGCTCATGGTGAGTTTTGTGCCCAAGGCCTTATGCTGATTGTTTAATACCCATCAAGATTTATGGTTAGATTCAAGAACTATTAGGAACTGCCAGTTTGATTGCTACCTTTCATTCTTGATTAAAAACAGCAGCAGTGACCACGATAAAATAAATAAATAAATAAAATAATGCAGCAGCAACTTGAAATGGGCATGTAATTGCAGTCATCGAATGCTACAGTGACATCAAGTGGTGAAATGCTAGTCCTCATGCTGCAGCTTCAGATTTCTCTTATGCCACTTCTCAGGTCTCTCCTATTTTGCCTGTTCTTCCTCTCTCTTGGTCAGTATTAGTGTTAGAATGTATTTTTCTTACCAGTATATTGCTTTTCCTACAGAAAATATTAATAAAATTCTCTGCCCCATCATCCAAAAGTTAAAATTAATTCTAGTGGGAGAAAAACAAAAGTTTAACATTTTGTATTCTCAATAGGTCCCTTCATTACTGCTCATATCATATGTCTGACAAAGGTGACACAATTCACAAAGAGTAAATTTCTCATTAAAATAATTATTTGAGGAGTTTCTCCTTCTATTTCTTTGTCAAACACTCTAGAGGTACATATCCTTTTGAGACAGAGAAGACAGCAAAAGTTCTTTGGAATTTGACTTCAGATCTTAGTTACAATGATTTTATTAAGAGCTTTTCTTCACTGATCATTTCCTTTGAACAGATTTCCCCCAAGTGACAAACTATAATGTGTGTGCATACAAAATGCCTTTCCACCTGGGTAGCACTTAGTGCTCCTGTGCTCTTAGGTCTGTTTTGGTTCAGCCACCACTTCCTAGATATAACATTTTTCAGCTTACTAGGAAATGCTACAAATACAACATTATAACATAATAGAAAAGGTTTTGCTTGGTACTGTCATTACATAAACAATATTTGATTGCGTGATACCACTTTTTTTCTTAATATTGCTTTTCTACCTCCAGAACTGTTTGCTTACATATCATCTCTCCTTCAGATTGCATTATAGTAGCTGTGTCATGCAGTGCGTGACTTAATAGAACAGTTTTTCAGGCTTACAGGACTTGAAATGGATTGATCTGAGAATTTATTCCTAATTTATGACAAGACTCTGACACAAATTTTCACTCTAAAAGCACACTTAAATTATACATTTGATATTACTCAGATGTTAATTCAGAAAAGCAATTAAGACTCATTAATTTGGACATGACCAGAGCTAAACACATACTTTAAAAATCTTGGTGTTAACCTAAAAGAAATTTATGTATTACTTGCAGTGATTGTAAATACTTTGGCATATGAATCCATTTAAGTAGCTATAGTATTATGGAAGAATGTCCTTACTTTTTTTGCCACATGAGAAGCACATGAACTATGAGTCCATCACTCTGATTTATTAAATCATGACCTGGTAGAGGTTCATATGTATGTGTGAAAATCACGATAGGAAGTCTTTATTTCTTCTATTGATGTGGAAAATTATTCTGGATGAAAATGGAGGATCAAATATTTTTTATTCCAGAGGATCTTTCTCCTGAGAAATGTCCAACCATCCACAGAGACCGCGGGGAAAAAATTGCCAAGTGCATAGCCCTGGTTTTTGTTTTTCTATTGTAAGGGAAAAATTGAGTGAAGAAAAATAGGGATGACAGGAAGAGAATGCCTTTAATGGAACTCATTATTAATCTTCACTTCCCTTGCCTGGGGAACCCTCTCATATTTCTTCTCCAGGCTAATAAGGTGTCAGACAGAAAGACAAAGGCCTGAGTGGCTCTAACAAGGCTTACCTAACAGATATACCAGATCCAGAGTCATTTTAGTATCCTGCACTAGGGATGAAAGTCAAAATACTGTGAGGATTTATCTTTGTTTTTCCTTTCTTTCCCTCGCTGATGTGCATAAACAGAGATAATGGTTAAGATACTTGTTTTACCTCAGGCTCTAGTGCCTGGTCAGAACAGTTTAGGTGACCCAGTTAAAAGAGAGAGAGTGAGAAAGAACAGAAGTACTTTTGAAATAATACACTTTTAAAGTATAGGGACTGCGAAGCCAAAATGTGGAAGGGAAATAGGAAAGAATCTCAGCTGGCAGGGAGACATCACAGAAGACTTTTCATCATTGACTGCATGAATTCTGATGAACAAACCAGACCTTGCAGCTGAGCAATTCCCTGCACTCCTTAGTAACAACTTCGACAACACTGTGAGCCTGCAGTGAGCAGTACAATTAGGTTGATCTTGGTGCGGAGGAGTCCAGAGCTGACATGAAGAGAGGAAATGCAAACAGGTGAAGGCTGCTAATGCACTTGAGTGATGCAGTGATGCACTTGGTCTTAGAGTTTTCAATAGTGTTTCTGATCAGCTCACTATGCCACATGCAACACACTTAAAGCAGAGTTTAGGACTTCAGTGTCTTACAACACTTCTTGACCTTGGAGTTGAGAGAAAGTATATATGGGACACTCAGATGTTTAAAGTGAGAAAGTCAATGAAACTTTTTTACTTTTTTAAAGTGTTTAAAGAAATTAACAATACAGAGATTCAGGGTTGTAAATGTGATTCTTTAAATGCCAAATCCTTTTTCTGAAAGTTCAGGTTTTGCAACAGGTTTTGAAGGGCTGGATAGAAAGTCTCCCCTTCAAACAGCATGCCAGAGCAGTGACACACTGCTTCCATACAGAGCAGGAAGGAAAAAGGAATTTTGGGTGGGTGTGATCCTGAAGATCCCACCAGAAAACACAAACATACTTTTCCCACACTAGCTACCTAGCTGCACTTCCATAGCTGAAATGTCCTTTCTATGTTGACTGTCACTACTTTTTCTGCATGGCTGAATGTGAGTATAGCAATTTCTTTATTAAATGGAATAAAGTTGACTGCAAATAGAGAAGAGGAGAGGTCTAAAATACTTTAGGCTGCAAGACCAATTTCTACATCTGAGTGACACTATAACACACTTAATTAGGAGATGTCTAATGATTTCCAAGCAAAGTTCTGTGCTTGCTTATTAGATGAGTCCACCTCTTGTGAAGTGCATCTGAATTCTATGAGCTTGGATTAATCAGGGCCATCTGTTGCCAGTGTACAGAAGATATGAAAGGGATTCTTATCAAAACTAGAAGATACATGCATAGATATATGTCTATATATACATATACAAATATGCATAGGCACAAATATCCTATAGCAGCAAGTGCATTTCCTACTCTGAAAGGACTAAAAAGCATGACAGCCTGAAATTGTGGCTGGGCTGTAGCTGGCAGATGGAGGATTTCCTGACCTATTTCCAAACACTAGTAAGGGAGGGTCAGATGGGGATTCACATCACATAGAGAGAGGCTGATGGTGAGGGGTTAGAGAGGCTTTCCCCACCTAAGGGATGTACTTTGCTTCACCAAGTACCATGGAAGGTTTGACATTCAAGAAATCATTTATTTCCTGGTCTGAAAATTAATACTATTTCAGTGCAAGCTCCAGAGTAGATCTGACTGAGGTTTCACTGCACTTTGAGAAGCTTTGATTTAAGACAGCATTAAAAGCATCAGAAATTAAGATAAAAACCTTCTCTCCTCTGACTGCACACTCTGTTTACGTTTGTATCTGTGGCTGTAATCAAGCCTTAGATGTTTTTATTCTTTACTCCAAGGAACTTTATAATATTTCCCTTGGTTTCTCATTGAGTTTTAAATGTGGTTTTGATATTTTGCTTGGAAAAGATCAAATAAACCACAATCAATTTGTAAAATTAATGGTTTTTTTCTATAAGGTAAAGTTCAGAGCTCAGTGTCTTGTACGCTATCATAGAATTAGGACATTTTGCTTTAAAATTCTATTAAGAAGACTTACAGAGAGTCATAGAAGACACTGCGGGTACTTGTTTTGATACCGAAGTCCCTGCCTAACTTAGGAAGATCTGTATTTCACAGTTCACAGCAAGCATTGCTTTCAGAGTATTCTAGCATGTTACCACAGAACATTCATGTCATGAGGCGTCATAAACCCAATACAGAGCACTAATTTTATTAGTGATCACTGCCTAGACTACACAAACCTTTAACACCCCAACAAACAAACAGTGCCTCCTGAAAAAGATGAAATGCTGTGTTTTGTGAGCCCAGTGTGGAGCACCTGGTTACCTCTGGAACACTTTTACCTATAGTGTTAGCAGTTGCCCAAGAGCAAGAATTATTTCTAAGACAGAATGAAACAGCAGCAAAATCTCTACAGTTGTTATAGAGTGATATCAGACCTCTGAAAGCTGAGCTCTTGCACTGAGTCGTAGCAGGGTGATAGCACTGAACAGCTGAAAAGGACATTGCAGAAGATACAGTGGTAAGGCTGTAACTTGGGAGTACCTACAGTAACTTTGTAGATGACACAAAGTTGGGGGGG
>NW_008684353.1:434-11818 GCF_000695815.1 Acanthisitta chloris | reverse complement strand
ATATAGTATATATATTTTAAAAAGTCACATTCTGTGAATTACAAATATACCAGCTTTTAAGAGTTTGTTAAGGAAATATCTCCCTCACGTCCTGACGATACTCTTGTATCTTCTTTTTGCACTTCTGTGATGTCTTTCTGCCCTGAATGGTATCTTAACACTATAAGCTTACTATTTCCTTCTGTCTACTTCCATCTGTTGGCAAAAGTGTAAATTGTGCTTGGGAAAACTTGCATTTCTTACTTAAAATATATGGTTTGGGTTTCCTGAAAAAACAGACAAAGAGTAGAAATCCTGAACACCTGGCATGTATTGCATTTTTCCATGACCCTTTAAATGTCTTTGTGGTAAATTCATAGGCCTTTTAATATTCTTTATTTAACTATGAAAACAAAAGAAGCAAGCTATCATGCAGATTGTCAATGCATAAAGAAAGTCTTGCAAAATTAAAAGTTGCTGTTTTCCCCTGTAAGTACATACGTTGATCTAATAAAAAGCTGATACCCGATTCCAAAATTCCCTTATTTCTTGGAAACACCACAGCTGTAGAGTAATCCTGCTGTAAGCTGTTATACAGCTGTTAAACAACATTCTTGTCTGCTGGCTCAGAGATTTTAACAAGAAGCTTTCATTCATTAAGACAAATATAACTTGTGTATAGGTTATGGGTACTGTTATATCAAAGGATACTGCATATTTTCATATTTTGGTGCCAATCAATTGAAAGATTAGTTATACTTCAAGTTAAACAGTTTGCAATTATTAACAAAGTCTGACACAACCAACTAAGTAGTAATTGATAATCCAGCTGTTGGTATCAGAAACTCCAGAATTTGGTTCAGTAACAGTTTGTCTTCTAATTTTAATACTGCTTCTTTAGGAAGATATTTCTCACACAGAGCTGTTACATACTGCAAAGCAGCAGTAGTGTTTGAGGTGTGAACAAAACTCTAGATTTTTCACTGCAGTACTTTTTATACTTTCATAGATGATACATGATCTCCAGGAATCTGGGTCAGATCTCAGACCCTTCATTTCACCTTTATCTGTTTCAGTGCTGTTTCTGATGTTGGTAGCTAAATTCTCTCTGAGTTTTGCCATTCTTTGCCTCATCGTGTTGTCTTCGTTGTCTACTTAGTCTCTAGAACATCTTTTCTCCTTGATAATCATCCTCTCCTTCTCCATAAATCTCCCCAAAGTTTGTATGGAAATATATCTCTTTTTTAAATTTTGAATCTTACTGCAGGTGATATCATATCCTACCATGATCTTCACTCCAATAACTTTTCCTAAAATTCTGTTTTTTCCCATTCTGAGTCTTTTTGCACCTAGGACAGAACTGTTCCTTTTTATTTCTGTCTAAATTAAATACACTGTACACACTGACCTTCTGTGGTCTTCTCCGAAACTGTCTTCATCCTCAGTAACCACAGGTAACACTAAGGGCTGCCACCCAGGGCATGCAAGACATCTGGGGCCTTGGGCAAATATCAAAGGCTCTCTTCACCTATCACAGGGCTTACAGATACAGATATATAGTTCAGTTTAAATTTTAGTTTAGCAGGGTCTTAACTCTTGTAGCTATAAGCAAACCACACTCAAAATACTGTTGTTTAGTTGTGTGCAGTATTTCAGGGGTAGTAATTTTCTTCTCATTCTTGATATTGCTAAAGCTCTCCTGCCCTCATCTTCTTTGAAAACATCTTACTTGCCTGATACATAATTTATGTAGTTTTATTTGTAGAGTTCAGCTCCTCACTGAACTTGTCTGTATGTGAATGGATAGTAAAGCCACCCATGTCTTATGAGTCTTATCATAATTCATAGAATCCCAGAATATTTGGGGTTGGAAGGGACCTTAAAGGTCATTTCATTCCAACTTCCCAGCATTAGGCAGGAACACCTTTCACTAGGCCAGGCTGCTCAGAACCTCATCCAGCCTAGCCTTGAACACTTCCAGGGAGTACCCACAGCTTCTCCAGGCAACCTGTGCCAGTGCCTCACCACCCTAATAACTGAAGTCAGAATAAGGAAGTAAACAGGAAAATAGGTAAGGTAAGTTGCAAGTGATCACCAACAGATATAAAGAGATGCACTAATTAATTACTTTAATAATCATGGTTTTTTTGAATACCTGCTCTACCATACTGAGTTTCAAACATTTCAAGATCTGCTTAATATTTGCTTCTCAAAGATAGCAAACTTCTTGCCATGGATAGCTAGGTGGAACAATCCAGGAAGTTTTTTTCACAGAGGACCTAATGGCTACCTGCAGCTTGATGTCTGTCCCAAACTATGGAATCTGACTCTTTACCCATCCATTATACAATACCACAGAACAATATTCAATTCTGCTGCCTTAAAAGCTGTTTTCTTTTAAACACAAGAAAGAAGATAGTCTCAAGGCTGGATATATCCCTTTGACTAGGGCCATAAACTCTTATTCAAGTTTCATCAAGTTCTAAGACATTTTGTGCTCCCTGTGACAAAAAAAATAAAAATAGAAATTATTTGCTTTGTAATTCACTAAATAAAAATTGCAATAATTCAGAAACATAGCACACAACATTTTGTGTCATCAGACTTGCAAATAGACTGTGATTTTAAAAACAAACAGATAGAAAAATCTAGGTTTATTTCCAAATTATCTTGGAAAGATGAGAACAGTGATCTCTGGATCATATTTCAAATTATTTTCCTGACCGAATTAGTATGTGATTATTTTTATACATGGTGGGTTATTGTCTGATGATGGTAACTGTTTTGCTCCTCTGGAGAGAGAACGTATTAAAAGCTGAAAGCTGTTCCTTCTATTTTTTTGCTTTCCTGAGATCAAGGAGCATTTAAAAAAATTGGTCTTTAGGATTCTGAGATTGCATCTGCTCTAATTGTGATTTAACTGCCACTGATGGCTATCAGCTGTCCAATGTGAAAGAAAACTATTAGCAGGTCTGCCAGAAGAAAGGAAAGTTCTGTTCTTTGAAACAATAAGATTCAGGTTTACAGAATTTCCTTTTGCTTTTCATCAAACAAAAGAGAAACATCTCATGTCTACCTGAACTGATTCAGTTCCCTCTGATTGGAAGCAGTGACTTAGATCTCAATCTTTTCCCTTTGTAAGAATGTCCTGAGGTATTTTGTTAGAAAGATGAATTTTGGTCTTGACAATGATGGATGCTTTGGGACTTATATTGATATTGTTTGAATGAATACAGATGAAATTAACTGGCATGGCCAGCCTTCATAACCTCAGAGTACTCACCACAAAATGATTGCTGTATTCTGACCTTTGAGAACCTTTCAGGAGGCCACAGTTCAACGCCAGGATAAAACACAGTAGGAGAAGACTGAAGCTCTGCGCACTGTGATAACACTGTTATTTCCAATGTTAGCAGTCTCTTCAGCTGGAACTCTTAAGACACTTCAGGTTAAATTGTCTGTAAATGCCCAGTGGCAAAGTGGTCCAAACCTTAAGCAGCCTTTTGAATTCACAGCTAGTGACTAGAGCTGATAGCCAACACACAGAAGGCAACAGCTCTGAAACATTTGGGTTTTATCTCATTTTATTCCCAAAAGTTCTATGTTTTCAATATGTTTTAGCCTTTGTATGCAAGATGTATAGACCAAATATAACTTTCCTTGTCTATCTGTTTACATTCCTGGTTTAAATTATTAGCAGACCTTCGAACCAGAGAAGCAATGTTGCTAAACAGACCCAGATGAAGTGTTCTTAGAGTCAAAAGTTTGTAGGTAGGGAGACCTGTTAGTTATCATATCTGAGCAATGGTTTAAAAAAGACAGGGGAATGTAGGTAATCAAAAGATAAGAGGGATAGAGTTCAGGCTGACCTCTGTGAATCTTACTATTGGACACACATAAGTTAAAATGAAAGGCCATGAATTGCAAAGAGAGGTTGGTGTTGCTGGCATTCCATAAATGGAGAGAGTGAACACATGGTTTACGAAAAGAAAATATCCTCATACCCTAGCTCAATCCTTTTTTCCAAGCTCTAAAACAAAGCTGCCCTTCATAGCCAAGAACTGTTTGTCTTTTTTTTTCCCCTCTCTCAACACAACAGCAGCTTACAGTTATTCTTTATGTACCTTCTACCAGGGTAAGAGTTATTATCACTTTGATGAGATGGCCTTTCTAATTGAATATTATTTCAACATTGTAGCAGAGTGAAGATTAGGACAGTTCCCTGGAGGTGATGGATGAAGAATTTAGATTCAGGGTTAGCCTCTGTTTTGTGGATTGCTGCAGTTCTTCTTACTTTATCTGAGAATGAAAAAGATGCTTCTCTTATCCTTGATCTGTATTTTGATTTGATTCTTTCATCTGCAAAAATTTCATAACTAAGGCCTAGGATAATCTATTCCTGTATTCCTTGAATCCTTATAGAAATATACCATGCTTCTAAATTTTTAGAATATAGAATTTACTTAGAAGTTTTACATTTTCAAAATATTTCCTTATACTATGAAGTTCCCCAAAGACTCCAACCTCCTGCTACTCTGTTGTGACAAACACACAGTAAAAACCACAGCCAAGACATGAGGAGATCTTCTTAGATTTTTTTTAGCCGTGAATGTTGTTGATGCATCACAGGTTTTATCACAGACAAATGCATTTCAGTTTCTCCTTCAGCAACTTAACTTAGAGGGTACTAAGCTCACCTATGTCTTAGAACTCACTTATGTCCTACTGCAATCCTGCTTGAGGCTGTCAGCATTACTTAATCCTTCTCTAACATTTTCTGCAAACAGTCCATCTTGCCTTCTTTCCCTTCTCCATCATTCTCCACCAGGAGCTCCTAAGCTGCTTTGTCTTTCTGAGCATTCCTGTTCTTTGTGATAAAGACACTTTGTAGCAAAGGTCATAATTTTCCTACTTCTCACTAATGATACGTGTCTACACACTTACAATCACATCACAAAGCAGCAAAATCAAGAAATAAGTATAAGTATTAGCCTTGCACAAGTATTTTTTATAACACTTTTACACAGGATTTGTTTTTTAGAAGTTTTTGCTTTTACCTTGTAGTTTCCTGCTAAAGAATTTCTTTTTCTGCATTTAGTTTTTTCCATTCCTTCTGAATTTTCATTTCTTCTTGCCTTAGTTCAGGGGAAATGAAATGCCTGAAATCCCTAAAAAGAACAAAACCTGAAATCGTGTTCTGGATTCAAATTTATTGTTGTTATTTGAATGCCACTATGATTTCAATTAAGTGGTTGAAATGTGAAAATATAAAGGCTTTAAAATAGTGAAAACACCTTGTCTCATTTAATTATTTATTTGTGTTTTCATTTGCTGAATTGTGTTAAAAATTATTATAAATGTGATTTAAAAGTGAAGATCACACTTCAGCTGCAAAAGCAGAAACAGGCGCACACACACACTAAATGGTGGAGTTGCCAAATGCTTTCATTTTAAATGAAGGTAGCCTTTTTGTTCCTAACACATTACCCCACATAACCATTACTTGACTGAGGTCAAACCCAAACCCCTTTTCATGTCACTCCTCAAATTCAGAATGGATCTGTAAATTTGATTCCTTCTTGCCACACAAAAGAAAGAAGAGCAAGGCAGAGAAGAGAAGACTGCAAGTTTCTGTACTCCTTACTGCTGGCAGAATGTTCAAGCAGTTCGTAAAACAAGCGAATAAAGGAATATATTAATAAGGTTTCAGAAAAAGAGGAAAAAGTTCACCAAGCCTGGATATTCTGAATGAGTCATAGAAAATGCTGTAGACTTCCTGTCTCTCTAAATGTTCCAGGCCAGGTTGGATAGGTATTGGAGAAACCTGGTATAATGAAAAGCATCCTTGCTTACGGTAGGGGTTTGGAATGGGATGATCTTTAAGGTCCTTTCCAATACAAACCTTTCTCTGATTCTATGAAGAGACCACAGAGAGTTTTCACACAGCACAGTGGTCCTTCTCTTGAGACCTCCTGGAAAAATTTCACCTGCAACTCCAGTAGACATAACATACTGAAGACTTGGAAAGCCAGAATTCAGTTATTCCTGGTTATGAGGGCAATGTATAATATGAGTGGAAAGCTATGCTGAAGCTGTCAAATTAGATAGACAGTTTGAGATTTATTTTTGCTCATGCCAGTGCCAACCTCCTGTGCCACACAGATATTTCCCTTATTCAGCCTGTAGCATAAACAACCATAAAGAAGTGACAACTACACAACTTGCATTGGCTATTTTCTGAAATTTTAAAACTGCCACTGACATATATCTAAAAAAGTGCTTCTGGATTTTTCAGAAGTCAAAGAGAAGACCTCCCTTGTCTTCAGACCCCAAAGGTAGGGATGCAATTGAAGGCAGCAGCAGCTGCAGAAGCTGTCTGTTTGTGCTGTTAGGGAGAGTCTTGAAGCATATGGGATGCAGATGATGTTATGAAAACTCCCTGTATTAAAAGCCCTGATAAATATAGCACAGCAAGAGCAGGATTGAATGTTCTTAGCAAATGCCTGAACAGGTGAACTTGCAGGATTAAAAGATCTTCTGTGCCTGGGAAATTATGTGGGTGGCAGGATAGAAACAGATGTTTGCCAAACCCTCATGATGTTTTCCCTCTATATTTTTATTAAATGGGAGCTGAAACAGCACAGTCTGAAAGTTTGGATTTGGATAATTTTATGGATAGGCTGAACAACTGTTGTCTGGCATGTTATATTGTAAACCTATAGGAAGCTTTTGTGAATTACAACCTATGGATTCATCTACACCTTCCTTTATTCCTAAGTTCACAGACGACAGCACCTACCTTAGCAGTGGTCCTTGCCATCATCCTCAACACAAATAGGAGTAAATCCTTCTCTTTGCATGGACTAGTCAGGTCTTCCATCCTGAAGATATTAATAGGACCCTACATAGCTGCAAATTCGTGAAGAAAGGCACTATAATGCTTACTTAAAAAGTATCTAGGACCATGATGAATAGTTGTAATTCCCACACATGTGGCATTACTCCACAGAAAATTGTGCACCCTGCTTGGATCTGGCCTTCATTCCATCCCTCCAATTGCAACTGAATTTCAAAGGATGGAGCAGGTATAGAGAAATTTATTCTGATGTCTGTGGAGCGATGTTCAGGAACATGCAGCATCTAACTGTTGAAAACTGTTTTGAAAATCAGACAAAAATAATCTGCTGAAAAGCAAGACTCAGTGGACACATTTTATAATTTTCAGAATAACATTTTTTAAATACTTGCATAATTAAAATTTTCTTCTAAAATTCCTTAAAATAGATCTGCACCATAAACAATATCAATGCTTCCAAAACATGCTGCCTATACAGAACAGCTGTTTACCAATGTTGCTTTTATGACACTTGTAAATGAATTGAAAAAAATCATAGCCTTGGTCTATAGTCACGACCAAAGTATTCCTAATAGAGTGAGAAAGATGCAACAACACGCAGTGGGTTTAAATATTTTTCTGGGTTTGTTTGGAAGTTTTGTTGCACTTGCTTTGGGGTTGTTTGCTTGTTTGTTTTTGTTGGGGGTTACTTTATAAGTGAATTTGCTTGGAAACAAGTGTTGAAATCTGTACTCAGATGAAGCAGATTTCACTTCCAAAGAATAGATTTTTCCCACCGTACTGGTATTGCATGGCCAGGTTTTGGTGGGGGGGTAGGGGTGGCCTACAGGGGTGACTTCTGTGAAAAGCTGCTAGAAGCTTCCCCATATCTGGCAGAGCCAATATCAGTGGCTCCAGGATGAGCCCATCACTGTGGCAAGGCTGAGCCAATCAGTGATGGTGGGAATGCCGCTGGCATAACGTGTGTAGGAAGGGAAAAAAGGTCATTGCACAGAAGTAATTGCAGCCAGAAGAGAGACGAGTGAGAATATGTGAAGGAAACAACCATGCAGACACCAAGGTCAGTGGAGAAGAAGGGGGAGGAAGTTCTTTGGACTCAGAGCTGAGGATCCCCTGTGGACTGTGGTGAAGACCAAGGTGAAGCAGCTGTAATTCTGCAGCCCATGGAGGTTATCAGGGTGCAGAGATCCACCTACAGACCATGAACGAGACAGAAGTCAGAGCAGATAGATGCCCAAAAGGAGTCCGTGGGTCCGTGGGAAGCCCCTGCTTGAGCAGCCTCCAAGCAGGGACCTGTGGACTCATGGAGAGGGGAGACCCACACCAGAGCAGAGTTCCTTTTAAGACTTGTAGGGTTCCTGTCAGGGCCCCATGCTAGAGCAAGCTGTCTCTGAGGGATTGGACTGCTCCCTGTGGGGAGTGACCCACACTACAGCAGTTCATGGAAAACTGCTGCTTGCAGGATGACTCACATTGGAGATGTTTGTGAAGAGCTGTCACCCATGCAAGGGATGCCATGGTGAAGCAGGGGAAGGTTTCTTCTCCCTGAGAGAAGTGGTAGAAACAAAGTATGATAAACTGACCATATGTCCTGGGTTGCAGTGTGGGGTGCAGCCAATGGTGTGTATTCTACAGTCATCGCTACAAGATGTCGGGGCAGGTGGGGGCAGTGATCATTATCTCCTACTCATCTCTGATGTGGGGTCAGTGATCATTATCTCCTACTCATCTCTGATGGCTCCCTCAGGGGGTTGTCTCTGTATAATGGCCTGTCAGAGACCCATGCATGCATAGAATTACATCGTCCCATTGTGAGATGCTTCAGCCCGGAGGGGGAGCCAAGCATTCCTACATGGGGATGGGGAGCCAAGCGTTCCTACAGGGATATAAGCTGGGGTTTGGACCAGCACAGATGCCCTTTGCCTGCTGGATTCCCAGAGGAGCTGCCACTGGACCTTCGGGTGAGGACTGGATCTATTGGATCACTGCTCCACTGGATCACTGCTCCAACAGACCCAGGAGACTCCAGGAGGACTGCAGCCTGTATTGGACTACTACCAACATCCTGACTGACAGGGTGTCAGGTTACTTTCTGACTCTGTCAGTGGTTTCTTTTTGTACTGTTGCATTTGTTGTTTTGGTTTTCCTACTGAATTGTACTTCTGACTTGGAGTTTCTCTCTGGTTTACTTTAAAACCAGCACATATTTTGGCACCCAACGTGGGGCACAATACTGAAAATAAGTCAGAATTACAATTTTTGTATTGCAGAAGCCACCTATTTCGCTATGATGCTAAAAATGCTTACATGGGTCTTCTACCTAAGTCTCTATACTTTTCTGCACATGGGGGGGAACTAACTGCCGGTTGTAATACTCATGTACAGACCAAAGTATGAGAACTGCTTTATTGGTATATTATGTCTATTGCATGATAACCTCTGAGGTAATGAACATCATTTGGGGTATATACCCAATTTTGTTTGCCAGTCCTAGTCTAGGCTTCTACTTCTGGAGCCTCATCAATTGCACCCAGCCTCTGGGGGGAGGAGTAAAGAATGTTTTTTTCCAGCCTTTAAGGCCTGACACAGCAGTTGTGGCAAATATGGAGTTCTCTCTGAATGTCAAGGAGGGGGTAAACTTGTTGTTTGTTCACTTTGTCACAGCCTGTACCACGTGTAAAATTCTAAAAGTCAGAACGCTTGGTGTGGCACACCATCTGCAGAAGGAGAAAGAAACCAAAGGAACCATCAGCGTCTCCCCACAAACTGTCACAGAATCAGAACAGCCTGAACAGGTAGCAGTTGCCTCCGTTCAGAAGAAGAAATCAAAGAGCAAATCAGCCCACATAGCGACTGATGAGGATGCAGTAGGACCTTCGTGCCAAACAGAAGAGATCACCATTCCTTCTCTATCCTTGGGTGAGCTGCGTGACCTACAGAGGGAATTCACCCACCAGACAGATGAACTCATCCTGTCCTTGCTGCTCCACATCTGGGACGTTGCAGCCAACGACACCATGCTGGATGGAATCGAGGCCAGGCAACTGGGATCCCTGTCCCAGGATGTGGTCATTGACCAGGGGATTGGGAGAACCCAAGAATCTCTCAGCGCTGACTGCTGACAAGTGTAAGGGACAGATACCTTTGTAAAGAAGACCTCCAAGTACTCCAAGGAAAATGGAAGACAATGGAATGAGATATCCAATGCCTGAGGGAGTTTGCTGGGGATGAGATCATTTTCTCAGAAGATGAGAGATTTCCGCAAACTGTCACAGAATCAGAACAGCCTGAACAGGTAGCAGTTGCCTCCGTTCAGAAGAAGAAATCAAAGAGCAAATCAGCCCACATAGCGACTGATGAGGATGCAGTAGGACCTTCGTGCCAAACAGAAGAGATCACCATTCCTTCTCTATCCTTGGGTGAGCTGCGTGACCTACAGAGGGAATTCACCCACCAGACAGATGAACTCATCCTGTCCTTGCTGCTCCACATCTGGGACGTTGCAGCCAACGACACCATGCTGGATGGAATCGAGGCCAGGCAACTGGGATCCCTGTCCCAGGATGTGGTCATTGACCAGGGGATTGGGAGAACCCAAGAATCTCTCAGCGCTGACTGCTGACAAGTGTAAGGGACAGATACCTTTGTAAAGAAGACCTCCAAGTACTCCAAGGAAAATGGAAGACAATGGAATGAGATATCCAATGCCTGAGGGAGTTGGCTGTGCTGGAGATCATTTTCTCAGAAGATGAGAGATTTCCTAAGAACCCAGATGGTGTCCAGTGCACGTCACAGATGTGGTTGAGATTTGAGTGCCTTGGACCAGAGTAATACTCCCGTTACCTGACAACATTGCAACGGAGGGAAGGCGAGGACAGGGTGGGTGTCTTGATCAGCAAACTAAGAATTTATGAGGACAGTGTCACTGCCCTGTTTCTCACCAATGTATCGTTTGTAGAAACAAGGTTGTCTGAGCATGTCAAGAGCTTGATCAAAGAGGGCCATCAGAAACTGAAAAAGGAGCTTAAGGAAGAATTCTACCACACCTTGCCAGAACCAAAAAGAGTCTCTGACATCAGGAGCAGGTGTCCCACAGCCAGAGAGAGAGGATACACTTCACGAGGTAACCTCTGGTTTTTCCTTCAGGAGCATGGAGAAAACATGAGTAAGTGGGATGGAAAACCCACCTCCTCCTTAGCAGCCTGGGTGCGTGAACTGAAAAGAGGGACAACTACCACAAGAAACTCACCTAGAGTCAACATTGCTCTGGTCTCTCGTGGACAGAACACCAAAATGTATAGGAGGGATCATATGAATGATTCACCCGGAGAGACCTCAGGAGCATATTCACCAAAGGGGAGCAATATGCACCATGACCAGGAATAGAGGGGCCCTGCCTCTAGCCAGGTAGAGGAAAAGCACAACCGGACCTATTAGACTGTGTGGATCTGATGGCCTGGCACGTCTGACCCATGAAGACATACGGCTTTGGTTGATGCGGTCACTCAGTGTACACTGATGCCATCAAGGTACGTGGGAGGGGAATGCA
>NW_008684353.1:0-417 GCF_000695815.1 Acanthisitta chloris | reverse complement strand
GGAGGATCCAAGCAGCTGACTGTACTGGAAGCTGAAGTGAGCTTAACTGGGAACGAGTGGCAGAAACACCCCATCACAATTGGACCTGATGCCCCATGCATTCTAGGCATATACTGTCTCATAAATGGGTATTTCAAAGACCAAAAAAAACACTGGGCTTTTGGGATAGCTACTGTGGAGACAGAAGACATAGGACGACTGTGTACCTTGCCTGGTCTCTCAGGCGACCCCTCTGCTGTGGGTCTACTGAGAGTTGAAGAACAACAGGTTCTGAATGCCAGAGCAACAGTGCACTGTTGGCAATACTGCACCACAGAGTCTCTGTGGTCCCCATCCATAAGATGATTCATAAGCTGGAGAGCCAAGGGATGGTCAGTAAGGCTCTTTCACCCTTGAACAGCCCTATATGGCCAGTGC
>NW_008684352.1:0-4082 GCF_000695815.1 Acanthisitta chloris | reverse complement strand
GACTCCTAAGCACAGGGTCGTGGGTTCGAGTCCCACGTTAGGTATCTGTCTCGGTTGGCTGAGGTCTTTGTTTTTGTCTCTCTTAAGTATCCGACCATCTGATAACATGTATGGGGGAAAATTCCTTAAAGCAACAGAGGAGCTCCTACCAAACCCTAACACTAGGATATAATCAACAGATTCACAGTAATAAACGTGGTAGACTTGAGGTAATGGAAGGAAACCTTAATGGGAAGTCTGGTCTTTTCCCTCTAATGCTGTAGCATAAGAGCATTTTAGTTAAGGAATTATTTTATTCATTTACCCTTCATCATTCAAAAGCAGTACCATCATTTCCTCAGTCAGTTGATTATGGTCCCACGTTTTGACCTGAACACCAAGGGTTCCTCTGCAACTGCTGTACTTAGGAGTGCAAATCACACAAATAGTAACTATAGCACGTTGGATGCAAAGGTTTGGCAAAGTACAACAGAGTTACAACAGTTACAACAGTCAGGGAAATAATCAAAAGCATGGGAGAAAGTGTCAGGCTTGTCCTAAGAGATGAGGCAGCAAATTGTGTAGGAAGAGGCACTAGGGAAGGAAAGTTATAGCATGGGATAGAACATGGGTATGTACCCCTGCTGCAGATGAGCTGCCTCCAGAGCCCAGCAAGGTCCCCTGCAGCCTTTCTATTTCTGGCCTGTTTTTTGTCTATAAATCAATGTGAACTGATTGTTGAAAAAACCAGAGAGCCATGATAATAAAAAAGGTGCTAAATATCATTACAGGCAAATACTGAGTAATGCAAGATGCTTTTATTCATTGCTTCCATACATAATCCCTGAACATTCCTGTCATTGCCTGGACACACTGGAATCAATACTACAGTGCATAAGCTCCTTAAACTTACAATAGCAAAGTTTTTCTGTCACTCTGATATCTGCATTTTAGTTTCAGTCTTGCTCTATGTTCTCTCTCTTCCCTCCTCTGCTAAGAAAATCCTGTGTGCCACATGCAGCTCTGTGCTGGAAGAGACAAATCTTCATGGAATTTAAAATGCTCCTGGATTTCATAACCACTGATAAAAAGCAAAACACCTAATTTCTGCCCACTCCCTCACAAAATCTAATTCTGTGAAAAAAACCCCTGCCTTTATCAGCAACATCAAAGCTGAAGTTTATTCTTCAAGGCCTCAGAACCCGGCCTTTAATCACAGATTTGGCTAAACACCATGCAGAGTGCAAACCCAAATGAACCTCAAGTGCAAGCATGTCTTTTGCAATCCCAGCTGATTAATTTTTTTGTTGTTCTTATAAATGAATGTTAATGGCCACATACATCTCTACATGCTGAATGCATTAAAACACTAGGTGGAAATTTTCATCGTTGCTGGTTGAACTTCCACCGAAGGCAGGATACTGTCACTAAGCAACTCAGAGCTCTGGCACCATCTCCTGGGGTGGCACATCTGCCAGTGGTGTGTCCCCCATGCCAGCAGTGTGCCCAGGCCCCATGGGCACACCATGCAGCTCATGCAGATGTTCTGAAGGCAAGCAGAGTCTCCATGAGTGCAGCCCAGGTGCAGCTGTGCCCCCAATTTAGCAGTGCTCTCCAGACACAAATGCAGCCCAGGTGTGAGCTGTTAACCAGCTGATGAGAGGCTGATTGGCCCCACCTGTGCTGGGGCTACTAGAACCCTCCCCCCAGGACATTCTCTTCTTACCTGCTGCTCCTGCTCTGCTCGTGCTGTGCTGCTCTTGTGTCTCCAAAGATAAGGGAAAACTTAAACAAAACCTCTCTAAAACTCTCAAAATATGTATGGTTGGTGGAGATTGTTCTTGTCCTTGTTTTCCTTTTGCTTTGTACTTGCTTTTTGTCCTCCTTGGCAGTACTTTTTATGCTGTGCTGTGCTAATGGGAGAGTTTTGTCTCATGCAGCTCACCCTGGCACACACTTTGTGACCCTGTGGTGCTTTTGGAGGAATAAACAGGACCTGCTTCCCTTCATGGCCCTGTGTATGGCTGCACAGTTACAGTGATGATTGTTTTGAGGGTCAGGAAGAAGTGCTTTCCCACAATGGCTCAGCTGAGCAGTAGATTTTGTGAAGAAAAGTGCTGTTGTGTTTGAGGTTTGTTTTTGTTTCTTTCAGAGGGTGTGGAAAAAAAAAAAGGAGCTTAGCACATGTGTCTTTGCAACCGTAATTTTAGTGCTCACTTTACTGAGTTGGTTCTGACATCAAAAAATCAAGGGACAATGAGCAGGGATATCCAAATGATTAGTTGTTGCATTAGCATTCAGGCACTGAGTGTATTTTGCTTTACAGATTGCTTGTTTCTAAGGGTATTGTGGCTTCTGGGTTGTATTAAAAGATGTGTGGCCTAGGCACTGATGCTTAATTTCAGAGGGATTACATTCCTGTAGAATGAAGGAGAGGGGGGGAGAGAAGGGAAGAGAGAGAAAAAGTTCTACAGTTAAATACCAGCTCCAAACCATGCAGAGTGCAGAGCCTTAGACAAGCTTGATTAGCTGCTATTTGTGGAAGTAAACTACCACCTGAAAAAAAATAATTAAAGTTTTATTTGGGAATGTGTGAAAATTGTTGCTGCTATGTCTATCATGAACAAAGTCATGGCTATGCACTCCCTTGAGCCTTAATGGGATTTGTGGTGATTTGCTAGATCTGTGTCTGCTTACTTGATCTGAGCTGTGATCGGTTATTAGGTTAATTTTTTTATGAAATTGTAGAGTTTGGAGAATTGTTCAGGAATCTTTAACTTAGTGAAATATCTTTTGCTCTTGCTGTTTTTAAAAAATACCATTGTGAATTGCTCCATTGTAGTCAGGACTTCAATGTTGATATCAAACACAGATCCAGTCTCTGGTTTGAGATGGCAGATAAAACCTAGGCCTAACTTGGTGTACAAAGCTAGTCTCACTGTGGTTACTCATGTGCTTAAAAGTAGCCACGTGCTTTTGCGTTGTTCTTAATATATAAGGAGCACCAAAATCCATAAGTGTTCCCAGATGGTTTTTGATGCTGTTGCAACAGCACAGAAGAAGTCAGCTGCCAGACCATGCAGCTGGCCAAAAGTCAGGGGAAGGGCTGACCGTAAACACATACCCATGGCTATGGCTTGGCTGTGGCCAACAAATTTAAGTAATTTGTGATTTTATTCTTGGGTCATCCGAATGTATGTTTAATGATCCTTTCAGGAGCTAAATTCCAAAGAACTTTTCATGAATGAGTCATGCACTGCCTTCAGTGGTCTCTGAGCCCTAAAGAATTCATCAGGGAATTCTGAGATTTGCTGCAGTTAAGGCCAGAAATGAACACTGGATGCAGCACACCTGGGTGAAGCCTTTCTTTATGTGTATTTTCAGATTAGGCATAGAATTTGGTAACAGCATTGGTGAATTCACTGCTGCAGCTGAGAACAGAAGACTGCTAAGCAGTCATGACAGACCTATGGATCTCAAGGTCTGTTTGTTACAAGGCAACTTGTTTTTTGTACATTCTCATCTTGTAGAACCAGCCATGCATGATTGTAATGAGTGATGGCCTGATTAAATCAAAAGCAGACATGGAAGAAACACTATTAATCTGTAAGCATATGTGATGCTGACAACCATCAAAACATAATGTTTCAATTATCCTAAGTAGGCAAGAATAATTGTCTCTAATTGAATTCTAAGGATTTCTATTTGGGTGCATGTTCTGAATCTTCTGTCATTTCTGTACTGCTAGAAAGAAAGATACCAGAATTATTCCCAGTGAGCCTGACCATGTGCCTTTTGATTCCAAATTCATTTTAGCACAGCCTGCCTGGGGACAGACTTTGTAAATACAACGTGCTATCAAAACAGATCATGTGTTCTCAAAAATGTCAGTGGCATCAGCCTATTTTTTTTTCTCCTTTTTCTTTTTGTTCCTCTGTGGCAAAATAAGATGTAATTTCATATCAGATTATGCATCTGCACAATCGTATTTTTACAAGCATCAAAGTAATAGTAAAGAATGTGTAATATACTGTAGCAAGTGGATTTGGATAAAACAGCCTCACTGTCTGCATCAGCTGTGTTGGAGTGGGATCCGGACCTGG
>NW_008684351.1:502-13678 GCF_000695815.1 Acanthisitta chloris | reverse complement strand
AAACATTTTATCCCATGTTATCACTTCCACTAACATGCATTGACTTGGTCATAGCTGTATCAAAAGCAGTGTGACCAGCAGGCTGAAGGAAGTGATTTTCTCATTCTGCTACACTCATATGAGACACCACCTGGTACACTGTGTCCAGCCCTGGCTCCTCCAACATAAGAAGGACATGGGCCTGTGGAATAAGTCTAGAGGAAGAGCATAAAGATGCTCTGAGGGCTGGAGTACCTCTGCTATGGAGACGGGCTGAGAGAATTGAGGTTGTTCAGGCTAGAGGGGAGAAGGCTCCAGGGAGACCTTAAAGCCCTTTGCAGTGCCCAAAGGGTCTCCAAGAAAGCTGGAGAGGGACTTTAGATAAGGGTGTGGAGTTACAAGACAAAAGGGAATGGCTTCATACTGACAGAAGGCAGGGTTAAATTACATACTAGAAAGAAGTTCTTGATTGTGAGGATGGAAGTTGTCCCTGCCCATGCCAGAGGGTTTGGAACTATATAATCTTTAAAGTTGCATCCAACCCAAACCTTTCTGTGTTTCTACAATTCTATTAAAGCTCTGCACATGCGTCTGTGATTCTCTGGAAAATGATTTCCTTCACCTCCAAGAATTGTCCGTCTTCTGTTTGCTCCTGTCATTTCTGGTTTTCACTGTTTTACATTCCATTTCCTCTGTGGGAATCCAAACTTGCTTGACACAAAGGTCACAGTCATTCTTTCCATCCAGAGTCTCAACTAGTTCCTTCATTTTCTTGTTAAAAAAATAGCAGAAAAAATACAGTGGAAACCTGTTAGAATAGTCTCAAGAGAAAAATGAAGCAAAGTAAACCAAATATTGGCATTTATGGTGATTGAAATAAGGGACCTAGTTCTCTTTTTCCTACTCTGGAACAAGAGAAGGGCTTGTTAAGACAATTTTATACCCTTTATCATTGTAAAGTAAGAGCAGACCATTATCAAAATTCATTGAAGTGCAGTTAAAGGTGACAGAGCAAGGAGGAAAGGAACTTTCTTTGGAGAATACTTGCAGTTCTATAATTCTTCCTCTTGCATCAAAGTGAAACAAAGGACTTGATTCAGAAATCTATATGTTGATGCTATATGTGCATCAAGAGGAAACTTGAAGAATTAGAAAGCAGATGAGTAGAATCAGTCCCTCAGAAAGAAGATAGGAAAAAGAAAATAATTTCGTTTTGGACTACCATGAATGAATAAAAAAATTGCTAATATCACAGTATCTCTCAACCTGCTCTTTCTTACAAGCATTAGATATAAATACACGAGTTCTCACTATTTCCCTTCAAGATGTCACTAGTGGAACAAAGGCATATACTAGGTACTGGTTACAACTTTCCAGCATGGGCTGAAGTTGAACACAGAAATTGTGCAAATATTCATCCTGGACTTGAGAAACTTTCAGGGAAACTTCATTCAGCAAAAGTGCTCTCACTGCAGAAAAATTCCATGTCTTCTGAATCAGCACATTGTAGTGAAAAATGGTTGTACTAAAAATTTCTGACTAGCATTGACATTTACATCTAAACTCAGCTCCTGGTGAAATATCTGAGGGCAGAATACACTACATTGTAAAATTCATGCTAAAAATTTGGCTTAGTGTTGAAGTTAACAGGGAAGCAGATGAGAGTTTCGTTTATTCCCCATATAAGAGACATCATAATAATGTGATACATATTAGCAACAACTACAGGGTATATGGCTACCACTTTTGAACCATTTCCTCAGTAGTATATCCCTGATCCCTTCCTGAAAACTCTTTCACAAAAATACTGAACATTGCTTACCATGCTTATCTTGCGTGACTTGACAAGATCCCCTAATAAAGAGAAATTACTGCTGGTAAATGCTGTTATTAGTGCATTTTCCCACTGTATTTCTTCCATCAAGTTGAAATCAGAGAGAAAACTTACTGTCTTCTACTGTTCTTCAGCTAGAAAATCCAATGACAACTGAAACCTTCCATTAGTGAGCAATCAAATGTATAGTGGCATAAAAAGGTTTTAAACCAGACTCAGGATAATGTGATTTTTAAAACAGAATATATTAGATAAAGCTAGAAAAACTCCATTTTCACATATTATTTTAGAGAAGAATAGACCCAATCTTGAACCATCACAAATAGACACATTTCAATTAAAGTCAATGGATAAATCTCATTTTAGAAAGGGAGTACAGAAAACAAGAGAGAAATATAGGGTGGGACCTGGCTTACAGCTACCAGCTTCGGGTATCATTAGCTCACTGAGAAAAAGACTTGCAAGAAAGGATAAAGTAATTTCCTTTGATGGGAAAAAATAATCTTTCAATAACCAATTTATTTTTTCTCTCTTTATTTAACTGTAGACGTGTTTCCATGTAATGATAACCTGAGATGCTCAGACAGTTTACAGCTGTTTCAGGTGGTAATAAATTGATGTTGCTTGCAGTTTTCCTAACATAAGCTCATGGTAAGCTCCTGTAATATCTTCCATGTGAAATTACATCCCATACATCAAGCAGTGATGAACTGGCAGTGACAGCAGCTGCAATTTCTTGTGAGTGGGAGAATAGCTGCTCTTCTGTAATGTGATACCAACTTTTCTGTACATCAAACCTATAGTCTAGAAAATTGATGACACCTCAAAGAGGAAGATACAACTCTTCCATTTAACCCATCACAGAAGTCTTATTCAGGGTTAAAATGCAGCCCAGGTTTTGTTTTTCTTTTTCTGTACCAATGTTATGGTTTCTCAATATATCTCAATATCTCAAATAGAGGGATTACATCCAGATTCACTGAAACTGTTGGCACTCAATTCCCTTTGACTTAACAGTCTTTAGGTGCTTATCTGTCCTTGCTGATCTGAACAACAATCTTTTGTGTCTTTCTCAAAAATTCATGTGCCTATTTAAAGTATATAGAATCATTTAGGTTGGAAAAGACCTCTAAGATCATCAAATCCAACCATTTCCCCAGCACTGCCAAGCCTACCACTTAGCCATGATCCCAAGTGCCACATCTACATAGCTTTTAAATCCCCTGTGGGATCCCGTCTCCACCACTGTCCCAGGCAGCATATTCCAACGCTTTGCAACCATTTCAATGAAAAACTTTTTCCTAATATCTGATCTAAACGTTCTCTGGCACAATTTGAGGTTATGTCCTCTTGTTCTGTCAATTTTTCCTGAGAGAAGAGACTGACCCCCACCAGGCTACAATCTCCATTCAGGTAGTTGCAGAGAGTCATGATTATTGTTGATTGAAGTTATGATCGTGTTTCCTGATGCTGAATGAACTTCCATAGAAATAAAAAGAAAATTGATGTAGATGAAATTCAAGAGAGGAAACTAAACTAAACAGTGGCCAATTTATTGGTTTAGGTTGATGACATAATTGTTATTCAAACTATGGAATTTATTTGCTAACATTGCTGTTAAATATTTTATAGCAAGTTATGTATGTTTGCACTTCTACTATAAGTAACATGATTTACAGATTTTTTTTCAGCACTTTGATGATTTTTTTTCCAAAATTTCTTATTATTAGGGTAGCTTAGCATGCTGGTTTTCCTTTTCAATGTGAAATGTTAAAATAACATAAAATACTGTATTTTTTCTCAGAAATTCTCCCATCCATTGTTCATAGCAGTAACAATTTTGTTCAAATCATATTTAAAGGAAATAGACTAAGAAAGAAGGAAGCATTTCGGAAGATACACCTCAAGCCAGAAAACTGACACCATAATATTGCTAAAATGCCCGTAAACCATTGAATTGATCAAAGGCATTTGATTATTCTGAGAATGCTGTCCTCAACAACTTATTTACTACTCATACACTTATATTTATCTTAGTGGAGTTATTTGTCCCAGTGGAACTAAATACCACATAATTTGCAGTATATGAGCCAAGAAATGTGTGACTTTGAACCAGACATGTTTTCCTTGTCATATCTCAGAGATGCCTTCTCTGTCAGCTATTTAAGCAACAATTTGCAATGAAGTAAAATCTGCCGCATTATCAGTTATACCTGCATGAGTTCTTAATGTCTTTTCTACTGTAATAGAAGCATTCCTGTAAGAGTAAGAAAGTGTGAAGCTCTTTGGTTGGTGAAGGTCTTGAGTTGTTTACTTCCTCTGCATACACACACAGATCAAAAAGCGTGGTAATCATGAACTGTTACCCAAAAACCGGGTCAAACCATTGATAAAGCCTGGAATTCAGGATAACAAGATTTCCTGGATGGAGTTGTTCTGTGTTGGTACCAACACCATTTAGAACATGGTTATGCAGGGAAAATGAAAATCACAAAGGTAGGAATCAGAGAATAGTTGGGTTTAAAATGACTGGAAAGAACCTCTTGTTCCAGTCCTCTGGATGCGGACAGAGACAACTTGTGCTAGACCAGATTGTTTAAAGCCCCTTCCAACCCAACTCTGAAATTCTAGACACCCTGGAATTGGCATCCTAAATTTCTAAGCAATGGCTTTAACATTTTAAGGGCATGGAAAGCAATATAGTAATTTAACACATAAATACTTCAAAGACTTGAGTCAATTGGTAAGAAGAAAACTTCTAGATCTAGAAAAAAGCATGCAATTTGGAGACAAAACAGCAGCAAATAATGAACCGTCTCTGAGGACAGTATTGGCCCTATGATTTCTGTTGCTTTCACTTTACATATCTTAGTAATTACTGTGAAGCTATTGGAGAAGGTTTATGTGTTCACAGGAATTTTGGGAGAGGTGTTTCTAACTTTTGACTCTGCTTTCAGATCTTTATCCTTTATTTATCATCAACATCTTTTTTTTTTTTGCCTCAGTTTCCAAAACTGAAAAAAACCCAAGGTAACAGCAATATGGATAGACAGCTCCAAGATTTACAGGATTGCTATATAAGATTTGGCTGTGTATACATTCCGTAACAGTTAACCTAAACTCAATTAAGTAAAACCATGAAATTTTTAAGAACAGGCTTAATCAAATCCTTCAACATTAAGTTATATGGATGAAAGGAGGCATGAAATCAAAAATCTTACGCAACAAGTACAACTTATATACTGCAAAACACAAGGGCAGTAGAGTGAAATAGCTATATTCTCTCATCCTCATTGTGCTCTCACAGTATAAACCTGACTGGAAGTTCACACCTGCCAAAAGCATATTCATATTGCTTGACACATGTACATGCTACATTATGGTGATATATTGACAATGGGCACAGTTGTCAGACATGTTTGGGGGTGAAAGGTAGCACTTCAGGCACTAAAAGAGGCGATTTATTATAACATTAGTGCACAACTGAAAAGGTCAAAAAGCTACAAAACACATAAAAAAGTCCTAGAGGGCTGATTGCACTTTACCAGAGAAAATGTACATTAGCCTATTCAGGCTTGTACCCTCAGTGTGAATAAGAAATGTTAAAGCTCTCAATACTAGGAACATGGAATGAGCTGACAATGTTCCTTTTTCCTGCAGCTGGAAGGAGATGACTCATGACCCAGGAACACCTAGGCCCCTAGAATAGGCTGAGTGTCAGTCATTCATCCTTCTGGGGTAAACTTACTTTCATGTATTTCATAATGCACTCTGTGCCCTTCATGTACTTGCCATTTATTCTGGTGTGAACCTAGCTGTCTCAAGAGTTTATGGTGCTATGTATCACCTTAGCTCAATGGCTGACAGAAGTCATATTAGACAACCCTTGACCTTTCTGGAAAAAACAGCAGCAGGTAAAAAAACACCAACCAACCAAAACAAATCAAAACAACCATCCAAAACTCCTTCTTGTTCCACAAACAAACAAACAAACACCACAGAGAGTACTTATGCAAGTGTCAAAATCTTCTCTTACATTAGAGACAAAATTCTTCTCAGGATTTCTGAAGTTAAATTGGGAGCACAATATATTGGGATGAGATTGATGAATAAAATCCATCCTTTGAACCTTGGAAAAGATTTATTTAGCCATTCACGGATTTTCCTAATTACTGTAGAAACTTATACTATAATCAGCTCTCCCTATCAAAAAGTATTTTGCCCTGGTGTTAGGAGATTTGCTTTATGTGCTCCATCATAGCACTAGGATTTATATTTTCCTAATGTCTACCTCTGTAATTAAAACACTGAAATTTTATCTGGGTGGTATAGTGGCATCATGACTCAGCTCCCTAAAGATAAGGATTTGGGAACTTGAAACAGTAGAGGAATATTTTTAAGGCCCCAATCAGCTTATGACTACCTAAAACACAAAACCCCACACCTTTAGGTGGTAACAACCGTAAATGTTTCCCTATGTATGTGGAAAAGTACTTAGGAGGACTTTTAGGGGCTCCGGGAGGAAGATGATATTGAAGTACTCCATTTACTAACACTATGATGATAGTATGCTATGCTGATTCAGAAATGAGTCAGCTCACTTACCAGGAAAGAAGAGAATTGGGCCTTTTTTGAAGGTACTTTCAGTGACAGAATGACTCATCTGCCATCAGTGTTTTAGTCTGCAAAGCCTTTGGCTCAATGGCAAGTATTTATAGCTGGAAAATAAAAGCAGGCAATCAAAATGAAGTAAGAAAAAAAGATCTGGATGTTAGGCCTGTTTTGTAATCCCCGCCTATGAGATCATTACATCCACAATCCTGAACATCATTTTAATGCCAGTATCTGTGCAAATCCAACCCTCTGTACAATACGATTTATGCATTTCTGTTTGTTCCTGATTCAGAGGATATTATAATAGGGAGAGATTTTTTACGGAGAGAGTAGTCAGGCATTGGAATGTACTGCTCGGGGAGGTGGTGGATTCACCATCCCAGCAGGTTTTCAAGATAAGACTGGATGTGGTGCTTAGTGTCATGGTCTAGTAACAACTGTAGGGTGGGACTTCATGATCTTTGAGGTCTCTTCCAACCTGGTTGGTTCTATGATTCTATGATATGTTTGCTGGAGAACTCACCTAAGCCCAGAGTGAACAATCTCTGCTCATTTTCTTGTGAAAGTAATTTTTTCTTCAGTAGTCTTTCTTTCAGTATAGGTTTCACTTCAGTTTTGAATGGCATGCATGGTAGGGTTTGGGACCCCTTTCTTTGAGAGAGCCTTTCATAAGTCTTTTGAAGGACATGAACCAAGATATATGGAAATCAATGGGATTTTTCCCATTGATATTAGTAGGTGATTCATTTAGGTTTTACTTGCACAATTCTCTTTCCAAAATATTCTTGAGCAGGAGTATTTAAATATTTTTCAAAATAATTTATAATGGGTGAAATTCTGACTCCTCTGAAAGGAGTGGCAAACCTTTCTTACTATTTGGTTGGCATTTCTCTTATTTCAATGTATGGCTGTGATTATTTGACTTTACAGTTCTATAAGAATATATTCATTACCTATATCTTTGCTCTAGTGCAAATATGATTTCATACCTCAAAATTCTATGATTTTCTAAAAGGGGGAAAATAAATGTAAAGCACAACCTTTTATTTGTAGTTTTTAGTTTACAAAATTAATCAAATCAGTATTTTTGTTTTAAAGTGAGAAATATCTTTTCTTGCTAAGAAAGAAAATGTTTTGAACACTTAGGTGTAGAACTCAGCTATCTCTAGGAAGATGCATTATTGAAAGAATACAAAATTTGTATGAATTGTGGAGAGACAATGCAAAATCTAAAGATAATGACATCTTTTGTTATAGATGTTTAAATCCTTTTTGAACATTGCCATACACCTGTAACACAATTACTTTCATAAAAGCTTCTCTGTGGGTTCAGTCCAAAGGTCTGTTAGGGCAGCACCTTATCTCTAGTAGCAGGTATTCAGGACAATATAAGAAACTCAGCAGCTATAAAGTGATCGATCCCATTACATACTTTTCTCCTGCTAGTATCCAGTGGTTTAGGCACTCCTTAACTAGCCCAAATCACACCTGGCCCAAAATGTTTCATTCATATTTCACATCTGAGTTGTGGAGTTTCCATCTGAAAGTTTCTTTGGCCCAAATGTCTATTCTCCATGAGGATGTCTGCCAAATAGGCTGTGATAGATTCATTCCACCAAGACATAAAAGAGAGTTACAATTATACAGGATCTTCAGATCTGTGCATAGGTGAAATCTGAGCAAATACCGGGTATGTAGGCTGTGTTAAAACTATTTACTGGAAACTGCGGATGGACTGATTTCACATAAAGACCAAACCAGAAGAAAGAACTGTCAATGACATTTGGGAGGCCTTTGTATATATGTGCAATATTTGCTGGGGGAAAATGAAGAGTGAAAGATACCTACAAAATGGTTTCACCTTCCAGTTTCTCATCAGGACAACCTAATTTTTTTTGGCACTTCACCATATAGGAGATGAAGAGGCTGTTGGTCCTATGAGCAACTCTGGATTTAACACTTCCACTCCATAGGCTGCATTTTTCTCACGTATAAAATGGACACAGTGATACTGTTCTTCTTTGCAATCTGACTCTAGTGTTGTATGACAGAAAGATAAACTTAGTGATAAACTTGCCTTTTCAGAAGCTTTTGGTAACAGCTTTCTCCATAATCTGATGTAACATTTAAATAGTAAGTTGATTTAAGATCTTTAAATGACTGTAGAGATGACAAAGTTGTCTGGAAAACAGACAGAAAAATTCAAGAAAGCAGAAATAATGCAAAAAGAGGAAACAGTAGAAATAAATTCTAGTTGCCATCTGTATATCAAAATATATAATTTTATAATGCACGTTCATTGCTGCTGCTAATCACGTGATTTTGAAGTCAAAACTGAAGCACTTGGTCTACTTAAAAGGCAATGAGGCTATTTATATGTTTAAAGATTAAACTATGCTTGTATGAATTTTCAGATTTGGGTATTATCTGCTAATTTGCAAAATTCAGCAATCTTCAGTGAGTTTTCTTATTATAATTTTGAATTGACAGAAAAGTACATGATTACAAATCATATCAAACCAAACTAAACCAAACAAGAAACTATTCTGGAGAGATTTCAGTAGATATATACAGAAACTCTCTATAAAAACTGTGAATTTAGAAATTAAATGGTAATGTCTATGTAATATACTTTTAAACTATTTAAATATTTTGTATTTTAATATTTATATATGAAATAGATGAAGATTTAGAAAAATGAAACTCTTAAAAAACTAAGTATGCTATGAGGCTTGTATGAATATTCAATATGGTTAAAGCTGTATTTTTATACTGTGGTTAAAACTTTAATTCAGTTAAAAATGAAACTCTCAGTTGCTTTTTTTTTAACTTATTTATTGTAGTTGAAACAATCTGTCTAAAATATATCATGAAAGATAAAAGTATTTTGTCAAAACCCCAAACAAAATGAGAACTTAGAGCTCAGGAAGACCACTACATAATGGGCTCTGAGCAGATGCATGGAGGCCAGTGGTCGTATATGATAAACTAAGAAGAAGCATATTTCTGTATCTGACCAACTGGGAAAGTGTAAGATTTTCAATTTAACTTCTGGCAGTATTTATATGGAAATATGTTGATTACTGCAAAGAATAATATATAAAATACAGTGAATTATATCAACTTTAGGCTTCTCGTGCTTGAAATAGTTACAGACTTCTGTTACAAGCCAATTTCCAAAATTAAGGTTGAAATGAGACCATATTCCAAAGTCAATAATGTGTTAATCACGTAATTATGTAATAATATGGGTTTTGTTTAACAATAAACGTGAAGTAGAGAGAAAGCTATACGAAGGAGTGGAGGAAAAGAGAACAGAGACAGAGACAGAGACAGGTAGTAATTACTCATGGATCCAGTGGCATCCCATTGGTCCTTCTTCATTCTGGGCTTCTCAGTGTTGAAAGTCCCAAGTCAGTCTTCTGGTGACGGGGGTCTTGAAACATGCTTTTGGTTGTAGGGGTCCCAGGTTTTTTATCTGGGCATATCACCTTTATATACCCCAAATTCTGGATATCCATGGAGATGTATTCGTATTTTGCATACAAAGCAAGGTTGGGTATGCCTTCCTTTGCAGGTTTCCTCAGGGTGGGGTTTCTGTGGTCGAAGATAGCAGGTGTGATATTGCGGGGTTATCTCAGTTTGACCAGTACAGTTTTCCAAGGCAGGATCTTTTTGTCCAGATACATTAATCAGGATGTGCTAACCAAATCTCATCTCTGCCAGGCCTGGAATTAGTGCAAACTCATATCTATTGTGCCTACCTCAAACTGCCACTGTGGTGGCTAGAACACCTTATCTTAGGACGAATCTTTTTTATGGCCTTAACAGCATTTGACACAGGCAAGGTATTCTTTAACTCCTTTCAATGTCTCAGAGAATTCTGTAATTTTGGACCGAATAAATGGATTAACCCCAAAATTTCATGCTATACATAAGGATACAAATCTGGAGATCAAATATCATCTACTGACATGAATTATCCTCTGCAGAGTACAGACTGCCTTTTTTTTCATACAAGAGATGCTTTGAAATTTTACTTCATGAGTCCCTCATGAAACTAATTAAAATAATCTCAAGATAACTACATTTTGAATTGCAGTTAGACATTTTTAGCACTTTACTAGTGTGCTGGTTTGAAAGCAAACCAGTGACAGACTCCAAGTCAGAAATATAATTTAATAGGAAAAGCAAAACAAAACAACAACAAATGCAACAGTACAAAGAGAAACCACTGACAGAGTCAGAAAGTAACCTGACACCCTGTCCATCAGGGTGTTGGTAGCAGTCTGATTAAATGGTGGCTGCAGTCCTCCTGGAGTGATGGGTCTGTTGGAGCAGTGATCCCACAGATCCAATCCTCTCCCAAAAGTCCAGTGGCAGCCCTTGTCCTCTGGGAATCCAGCAGGCAAAAGGGCATCTGTGCTGGTCCAAACCCTAGCTTATATCCCTGTGGGAATGCTTGGCTCCCCACCCCCATGTAGGAATGCTTGGCTCCCTTCCATAGGGTGAAGCATCTCACAATGGGTGATGTAACTCTATGCAAGCCTGGGTCCCAGAAAGCCCATTAAACAGAGACAGCCCCATGAGAGAGCCATCAGGGACAAGGAGATAACAAGCACTGTCCCCACCTGCTTTAACAGCTTGTGGAGATTATAATAGAATACATACCATTGGCTACCCCCACACTGCAACCCAGGACAACTAGCCTTGAAACAGTGGTGTGTCACTTACCTTTCAGTCACAGTCACAGTACAGGTAAATTATCTCTAATTCTGCTTTGTTTTAGTGATCAATGCAGTAATAACAACATAGCTATATACAACAGTAACCAAATAATAAGGTACATTTTTGGAGTCTGAGATCATAGGATTTGTCAGAGTAGCTTGTAACTAGTCAGTAATACAGGCCTTATAAATCAACATGATTTATTTACTTGGAGAAATATGTCAATCTAGTAACTGCTATAAACAATGACTGTCGTGCACTGATTTCGTGGTCTGTGTACCATTATGTTTCATATAATAATACAGCTATAAAATAGTTTGGGTTGGAAGGGGCCTTAAAGCTCATCTGGTTCCAGTCTCCTTGCCATGGTCAGGGACACCTTCCAGTAGATAGAGTGCTCAAAGCCCCATCCAACCTGGCCTTGAACACTTTCAGGGATAAGGCATCCACTTCTCTGGGCAACTTGTGCCATTGCCTCACCTCCTTCATCACAAAAAGTACTATTGAATAAAACTAATATGAATCAACTCTTTCAGTTTAAAACTGTTAGTCCTTATCTTATTGTTACAGGCTTTGGCAGAAAAAAAAATCTCCATCTTTCTTATAAGTCCCCCCTGAGTATCGAAAGGCCACAACAAGGTCTTCCCAAAGCATACTCTTCTTCAGGCTAAAGGGGCCCAACTCTCATCCTCTCTCCATAACAGAGATACTCCAGCCCTGTACTTTATTCACCAACAACTGCAAAGCACTCTGACAGTTTCTGGTGAGAGGTTGCAGATAGGTAATGCAATAGTGATGGACAAAAGAGATTTTCTTAAGCTTAGAAAGACAAGGAATACTTTTTGATTTCCTATATAGAGCAGCTTCTCAAAACTTTACCTGGAAGAGAATATACTAGCTGTAAACTTCTGGTTTATGCTTTTTTTTTAGACTACAGTATCCATCTTGGTTCCAGCTGCATTTTATCACACTGTTGACTTGGCAAATAAACATTAATGCTGGAGACAATAGCCAAAAATATTTTTTACTAAATATATGTATTTTATGCTTTTAGTGAGTTCAGAATTAGTATGAATGTCTATGAAATACTGCTGCAGTGACATATATAAAAATATATGAAAAATATATGAAAAATAATTACTGGCAATCTTTGTATATGTCATGAAATAAGGGATGTCATTGTTAGATCTTCACGGAAAAGTGAAGATATACTTCAAAAGCAAGATGCTGCCAATCTGCAGCAGAGCAGAACAAAATTAAAGTACTGTTTTTCTTCTAAAGGGAGGAGTAGGTTATAGACAGTGGATGGTTTTGTCTTCATAAGGAAAAAAGTAAATTAAAAGAATTACTACAGGAACTGACCATACATGAGCTATAATTGCCCCTTTGTTTTCAGTGTGCATTGGACATCTGTTGTCTGGACATTCAGGACCTGTTGGGGAGGTACCAGATGATTGGAAGTTGGTGAATGTCATGCTAATCCACAAAAACATCTGCTAAATTCTACACACTGAAAAGCAAACTTGGAGAAGTAGGGTTATAAGCATCTGCAATGGTTGTATTAATGTGTAGCAGGAAAGGAGCAGAAGGAATCCTCCTTGCCATGTTCCTGTGTTCAAAAGGATCAAAGTCAGTATGGGTTTAGGAAGGGCAGATCCTGTCTGACCAGCCTGATCTCCTTTTATGATCAGGTGACCTTCTTGGTGGATGAAGGGAAGGCTGTGGATGTAATCTACCTGGTCTTCAGCAAAGCCTTTGACACCATCTCCCATAGAATACTCCTGAAACAGCTGGCAGCCCACGCCTTGGACAGGGGCACTCTCTGCTGGATTAAGAACTGGCTAGATTGCTGAGCCTAAAGAATGGTGGTGAACAATGCTGGATCCAGTTGGTGGCCGGTCACTAGTGGTGTTCCCCAGGGGTCAGTGTTGGCCCCAGTTCTCTTTAATATCTTTATTGATGATTTGGATGAGGGGATTGAGTGCACCATCAGCAAGTTTGCAGATGACACAAAGCTGGGG
>NW_008684351.1:0-295 GCF_000695815.1 Acanthisitta chloris | reverse complement strand
GGCTCATGTGGCCAAGAAGGCCAATGGCATCCTGACCTGGATCAGGAACAGCAGGGTCAACAGGACCAGGGAGGTGATTCTGCCCCTGGACTGGGTGCTGGTGAGGCCACACCTTGAATACTGTGCACAGTTTTAGGCTGTTGAGGGTTTTGTTCAAGCATGGCTGGCAGAGAGAGGCCATGATCAGCTACAACTGGTAAAGCAGTGATTTTCCACTAGGACAAAAACAAGAGCGGAGGCCACTGTTTTCAGTGAAAAGTGAACAACTACAGGGGGTAGAGACGGGGTCTGTCTG
>NW_008684350.1:0-12182 GCF_000695815.1 Acanthisitta chloris | reverse complement strand
TATATATATAATCTATAGTGCTGTTCAGGTTTGATCTTGAGGAAACATTCCTGAACAGCTGTAATGTGTTCCCCTTCAGACATACAGTATGCAGTAAGGCATATTCCCTGCATCAATCTCTTTGACTAAGGGCTGTAGCTGCAACTCTCAATAAGTTATATGCATGTGAGTCCCCTTGAGACCACATTCTTACATGTAATGAGGAGCCATTTTCAATAACATGAAGTTTGTGTTTTCAGATTCAGTAAAAGGTTAGTAGATATTTAAAAGCTGATTATTTTTCACACCATCACAAATGGCTAACTAAGTCCCGATTTCTGTCCTTTATTAATTCCTCAGTATTCTCTTGTTCTTATTATTTTCTCAGATTCATTTCCAGTATAGGTAAATTAGTGGAATATTTGGAGCATTAATAGCTGTGTCTACATTTTATGTGCCAAAATTAGATTGAGATTTTTTATTGGAAATTAAGTTTTTAGTAATTAATAAAACCAACCTGACCTTTGTTTAGAATTTCAGCCTCTTCATTTGAAAAGTAAAGCTGGACACCATCTCTGCATTTCACTCTGCAAATGAAGTGGTGCAATCTCTTTAGCCAGCCATGGGTTCCTTATAGGGATATATGGACTATGGAGTAGGATATATTCAACCAAATACTGCTTCCAATCTCTTAAACCACATTCTGAAGGCAGCCGGTGGGTGACATATAACCATTGGATGAGGTTAGTTGCACCACATGGTCTAAGTGCCTCTTACAGGGTTTCTTTTTTATGCTGAAGGTCTTTCCACCCTGCTTTCTCCTCAGAGGTGTGCATCACTCCACTGTGAATAGGATGTAAATTTGAATTATGTGTGTCTCTGTTGTTGTGAGTCACTTAAAAGACTGCCATAAGATGAGCAGTAGATTGACACCTTTAATATGTCACGGAGAAACAGGAACAATTAAGCTTAGATGGTGCAAACAAGATTGAAAGACATCTGGCTATGATGTCAGTGATGTAGCCATAGGTATACAAGTTGTTCATTGACCGTTGCTGCTATCTCAGTTAAGAGGGTGTCTATCATCTTTTAAACATACCATAGTGACTTCTGTTCCTGGTAGGTCAAAGTTTCACTTTATCATATAAATCTGCAGTGGTTAGTTCTGCCAAGAAAATCACTAGCTTCCAACTGTCTTAGATGTATGGCCTCCAAAAGTCAGATCTATAAAAGAACACAAAAGAAAGTTATCTCAGAGTATTGTTGGGAAAAAAAGACAATGAAAGCTCTCTTCTGAGGCTTGGCCTGGTTCGAATGATGATTTTCTTGGAAATCCAGTCCCAGATACAATTAAAACATCATCAGACTTACGCATCGCTGAAGTGTCTGTTAAGTTGAACACACAGCCAAAAGGAAATGTGTTTAAGAGCTTTTATAACACAAGGCCAGCCTGAGATCTTCTTTGATCTTTACTGGATTGCTTTATAGGCAACCTATTTCACAACCGCATTTAGTCATCTGTCTTCATGACAGAAAGCAGATTTGGTGAACGTCTGTGCATTGTGAAAGTGGTAAACAGGTCACAGCATGGGATCATGGATCACTGTTGTCTCACAGATATTCACTGTTTAGATCCATTCTACAGTTTCATGACAACTTACAAAGATGTCAAAGAGCATCCTTTCATAGCTAAATAATAATAATAAGACAAAAAAAGTTGGTTTTGTTTTTCCTCTTATTTCCATGAGGAAAAGGAAAAATTCATTAGGAGAATTTTAAAACTAATAGAATTATGCTTGCTACGAAAGAAAAACCCATCAAGTAGGAAAGCGAGATTTTGGAAAATTCCAATTGTGATGGTTTGAGAGCTGCCATAACTATAAACTTTTTTTTTTTTTTTTCACTTAACTCAGAAGCTGGTTATACAACTCTGAGCTAGTCTTAGTCTGACTCTTTCTGTGGTCAACAGAGACACTCAGGCATTTTCAGAGGATGACTCCTCCCCTCTTAAAAGCAAGTCTAAAATGAACAAGATCCAAAGTGCTTACCAAAGACCAAAATGAACAAAACATGACTTTAAAGGTTACAGTGACAGTAAATGACTGAGTTGTCAGAGTTCACACATTGTTCTGATAAGCCTGAACATGTTTTTTTCCTGAAGTCTTTCCATCTGTCTAACCTTTTGAAGGTACCTTGGGTCTTTCCTGCTTAAAGTCTCTATGAATTAATGATTTGTGCTTTGATTAGCTAGTTGTTGTCAGCCCTACAGTTCAATATATAGCAAAAAAAAAAGAATGTGGAAAATACAGATACTGAAAAGTATCAACGAGGACAAAGGGGAATGAGAACTTAAAAAACCCAGCATGAATGAATGAGGGCAATGAGTCCATCACACAGAAGCATGACAAGGTAGATTGTGCTAAATTAAGGTGTAGATCTAGATGTTTAAGTCAATGATGGACTCAGATTCTGAAGAGGAGTTAGTTTCCCATTGACTTGCCAAGGGCTATAAGAGCAAGATAAACCCATGAGACAGTCAGGCTGCTAGGGTAAAAAGTACAAATGATTCCAGCTCTTGTACCATGCCTTGTTATTTAGAAGTTCAAAAAGAGGTACAGGACCCAGTGAAAACACCCAGGAATTCCTTCATGTTGAACCACATTTAGCCACAGATTGGATCATCACTACAGACTTTTGCCAAAAATTGCAGAGACTAAAGAGTGGGAAAAGTAGTGGCTGAGTAATGACACAGGTTTTGGACAAGGGTGGCCTTACCCTTTTCTGCAGGTTTCATACATACCTCTTGGGAAGCATGGACTCAGACATTAAAAGTTCAGTTCTTCAGTGAGGGTGCCTAAGCTATCTATAAGAATTCTCTACCAAGCCAGCTTCATTCTTGGACATAATTTCTTTTTCTCTTGCTACTATAGTCCTATGTCTTTCTCTTAAGGGAATTGTCTATTATCTATCCATTATCTATTCCCTATGTGTGACATCAATCATATCATGTCCTTCCTGCCTTTATCTATTGTCTAGTCCTCAGATCTGCTATCCTTCTATCTCCTGATCAACACTACTTTCCCCAACTTCTGACACCCCTGATTTGCTCTTCAAAGTAAGTCCCAAACTACTTTCTTGACATTTCAAAGTCAGGCTACTTCCTCTTTTAATTGAATTTTGAAATTTTATTCTAAAAAAGAGGACACAAAACTTTTTCTAAATAACTTTTTTTTTATTGTATGAGTTGAGGACAAGATGTGCTCATTCCAAACTTAGAAACAAGCTTCCCAAATATTTTCTCTGAAAATTCCTAAAAAATTATCTCTGAGACAGCCTCAAATCAAGAAAATTTTAGTTGAGAGTATTAGCGTGGGAAGAACTTAAAATCTAATAGAAGAATCAGATAGCATTATTGCAGAGATGTTGTCTGCACTGCCTATGACATTCCTATCACATCTATCACGTTGTCGTTACTGGATGCCTTGGGATAATCCACAAGTATCAGATTATCTACACTACCAAGTATTAAGCAAACAGAAGAGATTTATGTCAGTAGGAAATAGAAGTTGACCCTCACTCTGTAGGAATGTTCCTAGGAAGGGAGGATCAAGGAATTTTTCCTAGTCAGATCATGATTTGTTAAGTGATTATTCTAATAAGAAATTTTTCTCTAAGTCTCTGCCTAGCCCAAAAGGTTGTAAGTATGGTTGAACAACAAAAAAAAAAGTAAAAATCCTTGAATCCTGTACTGATTTAAAAATTAATTTGGGCCTACTTTATAAACAGATGCAAATTGAATTGGCATTACAATTTTCTAAAGCTTAAAGCAATACAGAAAATCCTCAGTAAATATATAGTTCATGTTTCAAGCAGGCAACATGAAGATAAAAAGTGATCCTCATTGTATAAACCTCAGGAAGTAGAAAGTAGTCTTCCAGGAAAACTTAAATCTTCAAGAAAAGTGGCATGCACTTCTCACAAAGTCATAAAAACTGCTCCCAAAGTGTAGCTGACCCTTCGTATTTTTCAGGAAAATTTTGCATGCCTGACATATTTTCATGTCAGCTCTAAGTATTCAGCTTGCATAAAAATGCTCAACTAAGAGTAAAATCTATAGGGGGTATGTCTGATGGTTCTTGCACCACAAACTTATAAATTTTTTTTTGTTGTTGATTCTTTCACCCATGAGACTTGGGAAATCTCAAATGGCAACTCCTAAATTGTATCCTAGAGACAGGCATGAAAAGAACTTCTCAACTTAAATGGATGGCCATAAGTAACTCCTCATTACAGCTGCATTTGGCAGGGATTGTGAAGAGGTCACTAAACTATACATCAAACTGGGAAGTCTTGCCAGGAAAACACGCATTTCTGGAGTTGACTCGACAGTGTGCAGTGTCTCGGCGTTATACTACATGGAACAAATTCAGATGTCCCTACTCAATTTTTAATCATTCTTTACTCAAAAACGTCACAGAATGAAACAGGAACAGTGCCAGAATAACGATTGAGTTATAGCTGGAATCGACAGTGGTTTACAGTTTCAAAGATGACTATTCCAAGCACTCCAAAATTCACATATAACCCTGACTGTTTGGAAAATCGTTGGTCTCCTGAGGCTTCAGGGTAGGGTTAGTGTCCCAGGTTCAAGGTTTTTCAAGCAATTGTTTCCAAAGTGCCCCCCTCCCATACCCACGGAACAGCACGCAAAGCTACTCAATCCTTCATTTTCTATGTACAACTAAGGCTCAGACCTTGGCTCAACCTTTCTCAAAATGAGCCAAGACCTTTTGAATATGTCTCAAGCACATGGACTTTTAGGCAAACAGATAGTGTGGAAGGGGTTCACATTGAAAGTTTCTCAAGGTTTAAGTTAAAAGCTCAAAGCCAGACAGGAAAATGAGCAGAAAGCAACACGTGAATGTTGAGGATTAGTGTCTGTTGGGGAGCAAAGGAGCTCCATATATACATTGACTCAGTGCCTAGGAGGCTCAAAGATACATGCTGCTTCTAGTAATGGTAAGCTAACCTTCACATTTGGCATGTCTGGAGAACCTGCAGTATTCCTGCCACCTGCCTAATGGGCGTCTTCTGGGAAGTTTCACATGGACATGTGCAACTGTACAGAACGTGTGTACATTTGTGTCCTGAGCCATGGGTCATCCAGACTGGACAATGACAGAAATGTGTTGCATCTGCTTTCTGGCCTTCAAGCTAAATTTCTTTTCTGAGAATATGAGAATCACAGAATTTTAGGGGTTGGAATGGACCTTACAGATCTTCCTAGTCACACCCCCCCCTGCCATGGGCAGGGACACTTCCCCACTAGAGCAGGTTGCTCAAGACCTCATCCAATCTGGCTTTGAACAGGGTTGGGGCATCCACTACTTTCCTGGGCAACCTGTGCCAGTCTCACCACCCTCACAGTAAAAATCTTTTTCCTAATATCTAGACTAAATTTCCCCTCCTTCAATTTGAATCCATTACCCCTTGTCCTATCACTGCAGTTCCTAACTAAGAGTCCCTCTCTGGCTCCCCTGTAGCCCCTTCAGACACTGAAAGGCTGCTAGGAGGTCTCCACACAAGCTTCTCTTTCCCAGGCTGAACAACTCCAGCTTCCTCAGCCTGTCTTCATAGGGGAGATGCTCCAGTCCTCTTATCAACTTTGTGTCCCTCCTCTGAACTTGTTCCAACAGTTCCATGTCCTTCTTATGCTGAGGGCACCAGAACTGCACGCAGTATTCCAGGTGGGGTCTCACAAGAACAGACTAGGGGATACAGGTCATAAGGAAGGACCTAGAACTTGCATGGATCTCATCCCAATGCTGTGTTGAGACATGAAGTATACAGAATCATAGAATCATAGAATATTTTGAGTTTAAAAGGACCCACTAAGGTCATCAAAGTCCAGCTCCTAGTCCTGCACAGGACAACCTCAAGAATCACACCATGTGCCTGAGAGTGTTGTCCAAATGCTTCCTGAACTCTGTCAGCCTTGGTGCTGTGACCACTTCCCTGAGGAGCCTGTATCAGTGACCAAACCACCCTCTGGGTGTAAATCCTTTTCATAATATCTAATCTAAACCTCCCCTGACACAGGTTCATGCCATTCCCTCGTGTCCTATCATTGGTCACCAAAGGGATGAGATCAGTGCCTGTCCTTCCAGTTCTCTTTGTGAGGAAGTCGTAGACTGTGATTGGATCTCCCCTCAGTCTTCTCTTCTCCAGGCTTAGCAAACCAAGTGACCTCAGCCACTCCTCATATGGCCCCCCCTCAAGACCCTTCACAGTCTTTGTAGCTCTCCCCTGGATGCTCTCTAATAGCTTTATATCCTTGTCATGTTGTGCTACCCAAAACTACATACAATACTCAAGGTGAGGCCATGCCAGCACGGAGCAGAGCAGGACAATCACCTCCCTCAACCGACTGGCAATGCATTGCCTCATGCACTTCAGGACACAGTTGGCCCTCCTGGTTGTCAGGGTACACTGTTGACTCATATTCAATTTGCCATCAACCAGGAACCCCAGGTCCCTTTCTGTGCCACTGCTCTCCAGCATCTCACTCCCCAGTCTGTCTGTACATCCAGGGTTACCCCATCCCAGGTGCAAAATCTGGCACTTGCCCTTGTTAAACATTCAGTTGGTATGTGCATGGAAAGCTGTAAGCTTAGAGCATACAAAGATGTCATAGTTTAACTATAACCCAGTACATATAAAATCAATGTTTTAGGATGTAAAATACTTTTTGAAGCGTTTGAAGATCTATATACATATTTGAGTTTTATTTCAGGGATGCTTTCCAAGGAAATTGACACTGATTTACTAGCTAGGGTTAGACTAGCATACTTCCTGATGAACAAAGCTGAATATAAACAAGGAACAACATGTCACTTGGTTGTGTGGGCAAGGGATCCATCATACAAATGCTGTAGAATAAGCTTTTCGTAATTCTTTCTGATGCTTCTTAGGTGTTTTCTTGGGTCAGAGTGACTGTATAGGGAACATCAGCATAAGGAGAGAGCAGACAGCTCAGGGGTAGGGACAGAAGAAGGTGTACAGCGCAAGAAGGTGCTCCAGAGACAGAAGAGAAAATTAATTAGAGTACATTAATTTCATTTCCTTATTTTCAGAAGGTGAGGTTTGTTTTACGTTATGTAGCAGCTTTTGTGTTCTAAGCTCAGTAATAAAGTTCAGATAATTTTCATTAAAATGTAGTTAAGGCTATGAAAATTTAACACTATATCTGCTCAAAGTTTTTTTTTTTAGAAACGTCTTGGAGAAAACTTGACATTTTAAAACATTTCAAGAAAATCTATCATTTGTTTGAGTTCTAAGCAGTCAGACAGTCATTGAAGAACTCTTATGGCTCTTTCAAGCCTGCAAATAGTGTGAATACATCAGTCCCCTGGTTGTTTTGTAATGTATATTTTAACTGAGAAAAAAATGGTATTGATATTTATCATAATTGTATGTTTATATATTGTGGTTAGCCAGTTGCAAAAAGTATCTCCATCAGCTATTTACTTTCAATGTCATGGTTTGCAAAAGGCCTTCTGGAATCTTTTAGACCAGAAATATGAAACTACATTTTTTTACATATTCCATTAGGACTATTTCCCCAGTACAAGAAAGGGGTAGAGAATAATTTGAACAAATAGGGAGCAGACTCATCTAGTCAAATGTTAGTTAGCTTGTGTCAAATATCTTGGACAAAATCTTGACAACTTTGCATTAAAAAAAGCCCAATCAAACAAAACCAAAAACCCCAAACAAAAACAGCAACAAAAAGAAAATGCATATCTGAAAAAATTGACTGGGAAAGGAATTAAAGGTGTGAAGCATTCTTCATAGTATACAGGAGTTCTTTGGCTGATGGAGCAGAAAGTGCATAGTACAAGCAAATTTTTTTTCATTTACTAGCTTTTTGGATTCAACACAAAGAACAGTCTCTACTGACATGGAATGATTGATGCTGTACATGACAACAATAAAACTCCCTTTACTTTCTTTTCTCTCTCTGCATGAGTGATGACTGTACTCACTCTCTCTGTTCTTTTGTTCACTCCTTGAATTGCTCCTTGCAGTTGCCGAGTTGCTTTGCACCTGATTTGTCAAAAGAGATTCTTCTCTCTAGCACTCAAACCTAGCAGAAGAAATAAACTGAGGTTAGTTTAATGCTTTCCAGAAGAACACAGAGTCCTCATAGGCTGTGTGTTACATCTTGGCCCTCTTCTTTTACTTGTTAGGTTTTTTGATTGCTCCTGATTCCTTTTCTTCTCTCAGTTCTACATGTCATGGTGGTGGATCTCTTTAAATGTTTGAAATAAGAGGGGTGTGCCTGCCATGAAATAAAATAGTGCTTTTGGGCCTGCATATCTGGAACATAGCATTTATTTTACTTCTCATTGTACATGTCAGAGTCTGTAAAATGAATTGTTGGACACTGAGAAGAATTCCCTGCTGGGAAAATGGCAATATGCAGAAATGACACTTGCAGCTTCTTAGTTCTTCCCAGACGAGATCCTTCTCACAGTAACATGAGAGACAAGGTTTCCAGATGTCACTGTCTCCAAAGGAAATCAGAACTTCCGTTTTACATGACGCATACAACGTGCTTCACTTCAGTGCACACTGCTATGCCAGGAGTGCAGTATCACATCAGTTGTGTATTGCGCAGCCTTAGGGGATGACAAAATGTAGGACTACAAAGAAAATCTGTAGTGGGTGAAATACAGTTCAGTGGTTCAATTCATTTATGTTCAATCTCAACATTTGAAATCAATTGAGGAGTGACTGATTATATTTAAACCCTGGATACCCTTTGCAAGAAAAAAACCAAAATAGTTCATCAGAAAAATAACCAAAAAAACCCAACAAAAACCTGTGCAGTCTGAACCCAGAAAATTAAAAAATGCTCCCTGCTACAGCCAATGCAAGATTGTGAGTGCCATCTACTAGACGACCTGAAGGCTGTAGAGAAAACACAATTTGTGCTCTGGATGAGCTCAACTAAAACTGTCTACACTAACTTATATTTCAAATGGGGCATATGCAAATTCAAGTGCATATTTTGCTGAAAAAATTACTGTTAATACATGCAGGCATTTTTTTGTTCTAGTCACTGAATTTGCAAGCAGCTAGGAGAAGGTGAATCTTCTCATTTAAAACCTTCAGTACAACTTAATTTGACTTTTCTCTAGTGACTTTGTCAAGGCTGTGTTGTCTTACTGCAATTGAGGAATGAACCTGATATGTATTACAGAAAAAGTACAGATTTCTTTCTTACAAAGCACTACACAGTTCGTTTAAGACACCATTGTATCTCCATATTCCACTTAAAATGATATAAATATTTACTCAGTACATCCATCTAAGCCCATTTCAGGAGTTACCCCACAAATATGGTCTTTAGAGGGCAGATTTTCTCTATTCCCTGGCCAGATTCAGGGGTAGTTTTGTCACATAACAAAAGGTTTCCTGGCTTTGAAAAGACTGAAGGTTGAGATGTGTCCAAGGCTCACTTTGCTCTCTTTTTGGGTCAGACGCTGAAATGAGATTGAATGATTCTGGCATACACTTGCATAGTGCATATAGAGACCCCTCTGGGATATGAACAGAAACCAACAGTTATTGATATATGAACCAGCATGCTGTAGGTGCAGGGCTGAGACTAACTGTGGTGCTTTCTGTGATATTGGATATAGTTACCTCTGTATTTCCAGCTGTTTGTCCAAGTTGTACACATAGAATCATTTGAAAGGCTATACAGAATTGTGGAAAGTACATTAAGAAAGTAGCAAAGCTTAAATACCTTCCCTGCCTATGTGAAAGACCACTGCAACAATTTCCTCCGTTTTCCTTCCTTCATTTGCTCTTGGTTCTTCTATCTGTAGTTAGCACATTGCCCTGCACATTATTTACACACAAATCCTCTCTTTTCCAGACATAACGAAGCAAACCTTTATGGATTGGGGCTGTTATTTGAAGTGGAATTAAAGAACATCCTGAGTATTGGATCAGTTTACAGAAGCTTGCAAAGGGAGAGGAATATGCAGGAGAGAAGGAAGGATCAAGGTAAAGAGACTATACAAGTGAAAAAGGTACGTGAACAAAGGAGAAACTCTTCTCACAAAGAGGACGAAATAAGTCATCTTCACAAACAACAGAAATTTCCCTGCTGCTGTCCTGAAGAAGCTGTCCTGGTTGCTGCAGTCCTGAGATTCAGATGGTTGTGACCTAGGTGTTTCCTACCCAGACAGCCGGAAAGGCTGGGACTGGCATTCCTTAGTAGTGATGATGGTGACTGAAAGGGAAGGTGAGTTACAGAAACTTCTCCCTTTATACAATTGTAAGATTTGCAGCAGCACAAAAACCATGAGACCATCTGTTCAGGCTGAATTCAGCACATTCCTTAAAGTAATGAACCACAGCAGAAATCCAGAAAAAAAGATAGGCAGAAAAGGAAAGGTTGAGGAGCTGAAGAAAAATGCAGAGGAGAGAAAAAGTAAGCCACTAGAAGTGGGAAAAAAAACATTACTAAAATAAGTGCTATAAAAAGATTTCTTTTGCTATGCACAACTCAAGAAATATTTCTTTGGCCTACTGGAAAAGCAGTGTCATTTTTGGATGGCAGTGATGTTCTACCTGAGTCAACCTGGTATGCACTATAACCCCATATTTTGAGAAATGCCATGTGAGGAAGTGAAGACTTCATTTATGTAGACATGGAAAGGAAATCATAAACCCCATTCTTTCCCCTCATATTTTTTTCTGAATAGAATAAGGCTCCCTGTATCTTACTATCTCAGCCAGGTAGGCATTCAGTTGAAATCATGCTATTTCACAGACTTGACTCTCATCAGTAGTCAATCTCCTCATGGGCCATTTGCCATACTGTCTGACCATATAATCCAAATAAGCCACAAACACCAAACAGTGAAAAATAGAGATGAGGATTCAATGGAAGACAGTGAAACAATTGTATCCTATTTGAGGAATTATCAGCAGTTTCTTAGCATAGTGCTAGTGGTATTACTACAAAAGGTACAATCTACCAGTTGAAGAACCAGTTGAAACTTGGTATTTTAATAATTACATAGAAGCAGCACTCTCTATAAATTTCAGTGGAAAAGACAGAGGGAAAATATAGATCGGTCTTTCCACTTAGATCTAGAAAGGTGTACTTACAGAGGTCTTCCAGTTCTAGGTATGACAGACAGTCTTTACTGTCATAATGGGAAATGCCTCTAGAACAAAAATGTATTTTCAAGCAAATGAAATGGTCATTACATGCAAACTTAAGTTTCCCCACAGATCAATGCAACTTACTAGTTAGGTTTTTTTCTCTGTTGTATTAAGAGATCCAGTTTCTGGGGCTTTGAGGAAGAGGAAAGAGAAGTTCTTATTTCTTCTTTTCCTGCTGTTCTTCAATGGTTCATGAAGGAATAGAAAATAGCTACTTCAAGGAGAAGCAGGAGATAGTAGCTCTTCCTGAGAACAGTTCTGTATTTTACATGGATCAATAAATGAAACAACTCAATAGAATAAATAAAAGTGCATAAAAGGGATGCCAAACTCTCCTCTGCAACTATACTAGGTTATACTGAGTGGCAGTTATGAAGAGGGCAAGTGCATGTCTTTATAAAGGGCTTCCTCTTTCATAAAATATTTTCCTTGAAAATGCTAGCCTAGCCTGAAAATGAGGCAGAGGGGGAGGGATAGAGCTTTTATGTATGTATTCATGTATATAGAATAAAAGATAAAATAAATACAAATGAATTGAGGCCTACTTGTGGAATTTGCTATTGTTTAAAAAAAAAGTAGTAGAAGAAAAAAGCCCTTATGCTTGAGGGAAAAAAGTAATTAAATGCAGCTTTTCACAGTAATATCCACACAGATCAAATACCCATATAAATCAGGGCCACTACACACTGTTAAAATGGTCAAGTCAGCAGTGCAGTGCCTGTGGCTTCCCTCATGCGTCTACCAAGAAATAGCAGGAAGAGGAGTGGGGTCATAAAGTGTGCAATGTGAAGAAATAAAAAGCAAGTATTTCCAGTTTTAAGAAATAAATTTTGGAGAGGAAAAAAATAAAGATTTCTTGCACAACTGTAATATGTCTTGGGGAAAAAAATCCTTTTGAAACCACAGGATTTTTCCCCTCAGAAATATTTTACTAAAAGGTGGTAATAATAATAATA
>NW_008684349.1:114613-135906 GCF_000695815.1 Acanthisitta chloris | reverse complement strand
TTATATACTATATATAATTTAAATTATAGATCTGCAAATGTCTATAACTTATTTCTGTATCTTACTCTTTCCTCCTCATGTATTCACAAAAACTGATTGAACAAACAAATTCTAAATAGAAAAAACCCAGTCCTTATTGAAGAACTGCACAAAACAGTGACAACCTGCTCTTTAAAATAACAAAATCTGAGCTCATTCCCTGCCACCCAGTCCCAGGGTGACAGTTGCTGGGGCCCAGAACTTGGAAAAAGGATGACATAAGCCCAAGAAAAGTAGTCAACAACTAAATTTCAATAATTTAGGAGAGTGGTACAGCCCAGGCACAGCCTCCTAAATAATAGGAAAACACACAATATGCAGTTGTAAATGGAAATTTCAGTGGGCAAGGGGAAGAAACTTTGATGAGCTTACAGATGTTTTGCAGTGCCAAGTGCTGAATTTCACATTTAAGAAAAATGTACTCTTTGAAAGAGGGAAACATGCTGCATACTGAAGAGTTTGAACCCAGCAGCTCACTTACTGTGGTCTGATGATCAGTTTTCTGGGGCTAACACAGGTTACTTTTTGGCTCTTGAACAAACCTCTCTTATGAAGTAATGCTGACAGTGCCCATTTATACTGCTGATAGTCCCTGTTGCTCATTTGGGAGTCAGCTGTGTGGTAGTTTATAACTCTCTTTCAAATGGAAAGGACTGGGTAAACATTGAGTAAACACAAAGTATTCAAGCAGGAATAGGAAGCAGCTCTCTCTAGCTGAGGCTGTGCAATAGTTTCTCTTCCAGGGAGCCTATTTGTAGCAGGATGACTAAGATCCCTGTCCAACGAATGCCTTGGCAAGTAAATTTTGATTATGAAAATGACCAAGCTCTCAGCTACCAAAACACATCCTCTGGAACCTGATTCTGCCCTCATCTGCCCTGTGCTGGGAAAAAACATCCCTGAGTATGATACTACTCACTGGACTTGATTCATCACTGCATTAATTGGAGCTTCATGGGAACTCCCCCAAAGCCCATTGCTAATTAACATTCATGTGTTGCTGATGGCCTTGTAATAGTCTCCTTAAAAACAAGAGGCTTACTAAGGTTTTGTCAGCCAGGACATGAGTGACACCAGCCTGGGAAAGATAGTTAAGGCCATGGCTGAATTAATACCTCCCTCCAGAACCGGTTCTGTGAGTGTGAAGACCAATTGTGTGCTGTTTAGGCCTGTGATGAGAAATCAATTAGGAATTACATGCTCAAACTGTCCTGCTTCCTGCATCCTTCCTCACAGTCAGATGTGATCTGCTGTATACAGGCTGGCAAGGGGATTTTTTAATTCTTGGAAATTCCTCCTACAAGTCATAGCAATTTTAGTGCCTCAGACCCTTTTTGATTGGATCTAAACTGCAATATGCTTTTAAATAGCAGTAGTATGATTAGATGACTTCTCAGACTGAAACTATGAAAAACCAAAGCTATACTTTGCAGCTCTGGGTTCTACTTGAAAAATCCTGTGTGAACTGACACTATGAAAGATATAGTACCAAATCATCTTTGAAGGAGAAAATAAAATAAACAGCATCACCTATGTTTTTTTAACATCAGCATCTCAACAGTAGCTATATCATGTAGCTGTAAGCATGGAAAGCAAAAGACTAGGGAAAAGACAAGCAAAAAGGAGACAAGAATTATATCCAAAATCAGATCAAAATTTACCTGCTTTCAGACAAGCCTTTTTCTGAAAGACATATCAATCCAGACAGAGAAATAGCCATCATTCCTTAAGATGAAATTACTGGCACATGAAAACCATCATTTCATTAAGGCTCTTTGTTTCAGTAAGAATGATGTGGGTATATTAAAGTTAAACTGGAGGACCAATGAGAGGGATGCCAGAAGCAGCTAGACAGGTAGGAAGTTTGAGAGTGTTTAGCTCCTTGTAAAGAAGTAACTGATGTTTACTCAGAGGGATGGGAACAGTATGCAGTGGGAAGCAGCTGTACACAACAGGAGCTGCCAACTAACCATTCCCTGAACATTTGTTGAAGGTGAAAGTTTATCTTCTGTGTAGAGTCCCTTTGAATCACATGATTCAGGTACCAATCGTTCTTACAGATTCAGTTTGAACCTTTGGGGGAAGCCTTGGAAAGATCATCTGTATTATTTGTGCATCCCAGCTTCGAGGAACAAAACTTTCAGTGACAGAACTGGACATGCACTGCACACAAGTGTGAAGTCAGGCAGGCTTGGCATGACACCAGTGTCCAGCCATTTTAACCAGAGAGGGGCTCATTAACTCCTGAAAAGGCTCTGGGCACAGAGTCCCTCCAAATCGGTTGCAGGCCTCCATCTGCCCCTGCCAGGTGGCAGCATCCAGCCCTGCAGCCGGGACTGCTTCCCTCCAGCAGCCAGCCAGGAGGAGTCTCTCTGCATTCAAAAGCTTTTACTAATTTACCTTCCTTCTGGAAACAATGCTGCTTGATTTCCTGGTTTGCAGTGAAATGAAGCTAATCTATCATCTCATCCTGCGTGCAAGATTTATTCCCGTTTAACAAAAGAAAAGCTATGCTAGGGGAAGATGCCAGTGCCTTCAAACTTCTTCCAAAAGACAATTCAATTTTCTCTTCTGATAGAAAATCACAACCCAGAGCCAGGAACATTCCTCTTTCCAACTCTGTGCTACAATGAAGTCCTGATGCAGTTAGTGCTCAAACACATGGGCTTGGAATACCCTCCCAAAAAGAAGAACCTGTGTGAGCAAAGGGAGAACACTTGTGCAGGATCATAAACAAGTAAGAGAAATTAGCAGTGGGAGAAAGAGTATTTTCAGGTGGCAAAGAAAAGATAATGATGAGACAAGCATTCCCAGATTGATTCAATTTGTATTTTTGGAAAAGATACATAGGCTCTGAGGTTTGGGGTAGAAGAATAAAATAGCAAATTAGTAACAGATTACTTCCTTAAGAGGAATTTTCAGTCTTAGGAAAGTGGATGGGATACAATTCCTCACACAGCAGCAGCTTTCCAAATGCCTGACACTGAATCTTGGCTTTTATTTACAGATCAGCATTTGCCCTTTTCCAATAACAGCAGACAATAATGCTGTTTCAATTAAGTGATGGAGCTGCCTTGATGTTATTCTGCAAGAACCTGAATGAGCATATGAAAAGTGCTTTGGAAAGTGAGATGAGCAAGAAGCTCTATTCCTACAGGAGACTCTGGGAGAGCAACAGTGCCCAGTACAGCCATCTAAGGTATTCTTCCTTCTCCTGCTGTTTGAGGAATCCTTTCCTAGTCATCAGGCACCATGGAAAAGCATGAAGTACAAGCCTAATATGCACACCTTTCCTGTTTTTGAAGTTTTTCTTTGGTAGATGTCACAATGGCTGGAAGCTTGATGCAAGCAGTCCACCCCTGGTCATTAAAAACACCCCAAAACATTAAGCTGTTTAAATGTGTGCTGCTGATTTATGTACTTGGATCTGTTGTCTACAGAGTACTCTAAGTATATATTTCACTGTCTGAGTACATCCACATATCTTCATTGCAGTTTAGGGTTCTGTGTTGGCACTTGTGTGTATATGCATTCTCACACAAACAATCAGGCTTATGGATGGAAATGGAACTTATGAAAAGATGTCTATTTGTATATATTCACAGGTTTTCTGCATATAACTGTATGGAATTACAAGATGATTTAAGTGAAGAACTGAATGTAAGTTTAAGTAAGTGGAGGAGAACATGAGCTAAAGGCAAAACTGAACCAATTTCTCTTTCTTTCCTCACCTCAGCTGCAGCTGTATGCATAAAATCAAGCATCAAGACACAGCAGTGGTGAATGTAGCCTTGATTTTCCTCCTACAGCTGCAGCAAGACTTTGTGGGTTTTAACCCAGGGGAGGGGAAAAAATGGGTTTCCAGTGGATTAATAAAATGATGGGCTAAAGCAGCAGCAGTACAAATGGCACCTCCACACAGAATCAGTGGATTTCAACATACTTTGCTGAAAAAATAGAGACCTTCTTAGCAATACGGAAGACAGAACCCCAAACCTATCTAGCTAACAAAAAGGTAATGAACTAAACACATTGCTTTTGCATGCTAGCATGTAGTAGGTATATGTAAGTAGTATTTTAACACTGGCAGCAACCTACAGGTACATTATTTTGCCTTCTCTGTTAGATTATGAAAATAATCCTTGCATTAGATTATGGGGAGGCTGAGTCACTAATGACAGACACAGTAGATATTTATCACTGCCTGGCTGCATGGCACTCCAGAGTGTGCAGGCTGGGGTTGGGACCCACTTCCTCTGCTGTAGGTTTGTTTACAGGAGCAATTTCTTCCACCTTTGCTCCTCTGGAACAACTTGCACCCAGTTGAAGGGGAAAGGCAGGAACAGCACAAAAAGCAATACAAATCTTTCAACTCACGTGTCTGCCTTTACTGTGTCTTTCATCCACTGCTGGCAGAGTCCTGCAGGTGTAAAATCAGCAGGTTTGGGCTGGTGCAGCCAGGCAGGGGCCCCACACTCACCCTTCAGCCCTCTTGCTGCAAGCAGAGAGTGTCCGGTGGCCGTGTCAGACAGGGAAGCCTATGGCACGACAGAAGGTACAGAAAAGCTGCATTGCATAAACCTGAGCAATTTAATGTTTAAAATACCACACCCTCCTGGTCGTGTCTCCTGCAGGCAGATAAGCATGTGCAGGCTGCTCACACAGCACTGTAATTTGAAGCTTTTACTTTTCTTTCCGGCATATACCAAAGTTCATTTTCAGTCAGGCTCTTCCTTGCATTTCTTTCCTTCTTTTAACCTAGCAATCAACATGGTTCAAATTTAACAAAGTCAAGCAGACCGTTCTAAATATTGCTTCAGGATGAAAGATTCATGCTGTCTTTCCCCTTTGAAAAGGAAGATGAAGCCCATAAGCTCTAACTTTGGGTCTATTGTTTGGAATTTGAATCTACACCTTGTTCCTGCACACATGAAGTTGATGGTGAACACTTGAACCATATAATCCAGAATCAGCTGTCTAAAAATACAAGCTGTTGATCTTCTGAACTTTGCAACATTAAGATTGCTTTGAACCATCTTACCCAGTAATTTTCAGTTTAAAAAGCACCCAAGAAAAGGCTAAGATGTACTGTAGATAAAGTATTGTGGTGCTGCACTGTAATGCAATAGCTGAGTCTGAATGTTAATAGCCAAAGCAGTGGCAGCAGAAAAGAATTATTTTTTTCAAAAAAAATACTTACAGTGGAAGAAGAGAAACACTGATCTTCCAACTACCTGAATTACTATTACATGCATAACTTCAGCCATCTTAAGCATTTGCTCCTAAGGAAGGAAGTGTTATTCAGGAAGCAAGGCAGCTTTGGAGATGGACTTCAAGCAAGCAACTGCAGTATATGCTGCAAACAGGCAGAAGGAAATCCCCAGCCTCTGATACAAACAACTCATTCTTATGCAAGTTTGTTTCCCTTCAAACATTTTAAAAGCATACTTTCTACTTGCACTTATAAAATTCCTTGTTAAATATTTATTTTAAAGAAATCATCAAGGGACCTGTCAAGTCTTACCAGCAAGTGTGACAGTCATACCCTTAACCTGATGGATGCTTCATTGCAGTAGTATTTGCCTTTCCTGCCCTGATAGCACAGCACTTCTGTTCTAAGTTGCTCAAGGAAACCTGGGGTGGATCCCTGCCAAGCCAGCCTGCCAGTGTATGGTTGTCCAGAACTCAGACAGTGCTGTGCTGGATCTGGGGCACTGTGCAGCTGCTGCTCTTCCCTCAGGATGGGTTCAATACGGAGAGACACAGCCTGCACGGGACCAGATGTCCATGGCAGTCACAAGGCCAGATATGCAAGCCTCATGCGTCAGTCGTCTGAAAATTGAACTATGCATATGCAATGTACTTTTAAAAACATGCTTAAGCTACAGAAGCTTAAACATTAGAAAATACATCCCCGCAGAGCAAAGCCTGTGTTTAAATCCTTCCTCTCATGGGAGGTGTCTCCGAGGCTGCTCGCCCTAGATCAGAAAGCACAGAGCTCTGCTGTCACAAGTGACCACATCAGACACCCAGTTACAGACTTCATTTCCATCTTAGAAACTAGCCAAGTTTTCACTCCCTCCCACTGCTGGGAGGCTTTTCTAAGTTTCCAGACTAAGGGCCAGTTCAAACTCATTTGTTCTCATGCTAATGGTACTGGATTGCTTAAATAGCTTTTCCCATCTCATGATATGTTTTCCTGTTTTCCTTCCCACTCAAACTTTCTAAGTTTCTGCTCGGAAGAAAGGCTCTCCACTCTCCTGCTCACATGAACAGCCCTCTTGGACACTCATTCCTATCCAAATTCTTCACTCTGGAATGGCATTTATGTTTCCTTACACATATCAGGCAAATTATTTCCCTGGAAGGTGAGTTATTTACTGGCTCTGAACCAAAGAGCTGGTGAGCTGTACCTGTTAATGGAAGTTCCTAAAGGAACCTGTCTTTCATCTGCAGGGAAGGAACATAGAAGAACCTTCTTTGAACTACAGCCTGTGTACTGCATTATTTACCAATTCTCTCCTTTGCCTGCAGCTGGCTAAAGGCTCTGGCAGATTTTCTTTACCAACAGCACAAAAAAAAAAAAAAAAAAAGCAAGAGCATTTTCCTACCAAAATTAATTATTCTGTATCAGAATGAGAACAGCATCTCCTAGATCTGACTGGTGCACTGACACCTGCTTCATAAACTTCTAATTCCCTGGTATAGATGCATACATTGTGGGCATTAAAAAGATAAATACATATTTAGCTCTGTTTAATTTTAAAATAAAGTTATACATTTATGTCAAGCTATGCAAATAGGGGTATAAGGGCAGACATTTCCAGTTGCAGACATTCCATACTTCGCTACTGCTGAAATTATTTCCAGGAGGACAACATGCCATAAACTCTATTGTATAAGATTCACTCATTTATTTACTTCAAGTAAATTATTTCAGCATATATTGAAACCATTAGCAGTACACACTGTGCAAGCTATGTTAGAAAATTAGTCAAGTCAAATTATGGGAAATTGTAATAATCAACTGTTAGTTGATAATATTGTAATGGTTGCCATCTGTGTTGGGTTGAAAAGATCACCATGTACTGCAAACACAGAGGCCTGTGCAGCCTCCTGCAAAGGCCCATGAAACTAGAGCAGAAAAGGCAGGGGGAAGGTCAGCTCTTTGCCTGCTGCTGACCACTCACGTCCAGTCCCTGGTCCAGGCCAGCCAGCAGACTGCTTGCAAAAAAGGAGATAAAAAGCTATCTCCAGTGCATATTACATTCCTGTTCACACAGCTCTGGCAGGGGGCTGAGCTATGCTGTCTCTTTCAAGCACTCAACAACACTGGGCCTTGAAACACTCAACCTTGTGTATTTCTGTGAAGTCCTCACAATGGTAAAATGTCTTTTACTTTTGCCCCTGACCCCCATGGATGGGAAACAGGAGGTGGGTGGAGGGGAGCCCTGGCTGGTACCCTGGAAGAGCAGTGAGAAAAAATGATGACAGGGAAAGGAGCCACAGTGCTGGGTCATAGCTCTGCATGGTAGGGACAGACCAGCCAAGAGCAGATTGGATGCAGCTGTCTCTCCTGCCCTTCATAATGGCAGGCCACATCCACATCTGGCATGAGCATTTGAGTCAATGTTCTCACATAAGATTGCACCTCAGCTTGTAGAGGCATACTGGAATATAGGAACAAAGTCTAGGGGGGGAATAATCAAGTGTAGAAACAACTCCAGAATGAAGGCCAGTGTTTTCATGTCAGTTCCCTCTCTCATTTCCTCTTTGTGGAAAATCAGCAATCTGAATTGGATCACAAAACATAAAAGGAAAGGTTGCCAAGCACTTGTAATATGGACTCTCTGGGGACTACTGAGTGCCACTGATAGTCTGCTGGAAATGAGACTGGGCCCTGCAGTCATTAATCACCAGTGTTAAACTAGCTATCCTGTACAGTGTGACAGTTTAAATAAGATGCTGACTTCCAAAGTTGACCTAGTTGGTGCAATTTACAGTTGGCAAAGATCTTACACAGTGTATGTTAAGCTGGGAAGTCATGTTTCATTTGTCATAAGAATTTACTGGATCTTCTGTATCCTGTATTTTTACATTTTCTAGACAACTCCTAAGCAGAGGAACAGGAGCGTAATGAAGAAACTAAAACCATAGGATTAAAATACTCTCTTCTCCTCAATCAGTGAACCAATAATACTACCAAACTGGTATTATTTTGAAATGGACAGCTTCCATGGACTAAGCGAGCACAGGATTAAATATGGCCTCACTGGGAAAAATCCCAAAACAGCAACTTGTGCTGTTTTGCAACTAAACTCATCCCACCAAAGAGTCTGCATGGCATCCATCAGGAAGGGGTCTGACTGGGAAAGCCTGCAGGCCCAGCTGTACCATCTCAAGCGAAGCTCAGGGTTCTTCCACCTCCTCCAGAAAAATCTGTGAACACATGGGCTTTACATACATAAGCAAAACAAATATTTGAGTGGCCAAATCGCTCTGACTGTAGAGAGAGGATAACATTACAGATAGGCAGGCTCTATATGTTTTCTCTTGGGGGAAATTCTGAAAGTTAAAAGATTAATCTGGTCTCTCAGCACATTCATTAGTTAAATTGCAAAGCAAGCTCATTACATAACCAGTCCTAGGACAATTATATTTATCTTGTCAAGGTTCACAGTACGGGTAGATTGCTGACAAGGTAACATGAGTACCTTCTGCAGGATGGAAGCTCTCTGATCTATTAGATATGCCAGTCCTGTGCCCTACCCCAATTTTCAGATTATCTGTGCCTTTTTGCGAGAATACATTTGTGCAGCTCCTCTCAGAGGTCTTTTCAGCATGGAGAGATGGACTGAGGAAAGCGGGATTCACTCCCTAGCCATGAGTAAACCAAGGTATGGAAATTAGCATCTCACTAATTCTCCCATACTTTGTTATGCACAGTAAAGGAAATGGTTTAAGGTGGAGTAAAATGTCTGTACCAAAGCATGTACAAATACATAGTGTGCTGAGTCCACTCTTGAATTAACTTTCACAGCAAGGTTCAAGAGTGGTTCTAGAGTTCAAGATTAGAAGAGATATGGAGGTCATATTGCCTGACTTTTTGCATGTCACTAGCTGCACATCCCCTGCTCTGTGCCCTGTATGGACCCCATTGCCTGGGTTTAACCCTATCTAAATTATTTCTAAATTATTTCTAAATAGTCTCTAAGTGCTGGCTGTGATGTCACTGATGTTACTCCACATGAGCCTCCCCATAGAGTCATAGAATCACAAAATCACAGAATTTAAGGGTTGGAATGGACCTTATGGATCATCTAGTGCCAACACCGCCTGCCATGGGCAGGGACACCTCCTCACTAGATTAGGCTGCTCAAGGCCTCATATACATACATAGAATCAACACAAACAAAATCAGGTCCTTGCCCTGACTTTCTCACTTCTGCATGCATACTCAAGGATCACACCAGATATCTTGCCCTGCCATTAGGCTATGACTACATTCTAGGGTTGTCCATTAAGATCTCTAAAGTCTTTCCAAACTGTCTCCTTTTTTCCTAAGCTGTCTCCTCCATTTCAGTAAATATGCTACATGTTCCCTGTTCCCAGGTTTGTAATTTTGCATTTGGCCATAATAAAGCACACAATTTTTGCCCTGAAGTCCAGTTTTTAGGCAATTCAGATTCCCTTTTCTGTAGCATCATGCATAATCAGTGAATGATTCAGTATTTTTCCTGCAAGACCAAGAAGTGAACATAAGAAAAAGGCTGACTTCTGATTGGACTCTGAAGTCTCACTAGAAGAATCCTTTTTAGTGTGATTTTGCATCAACTTCTTTTGATACACCAGTTCTTACCTACTTGACATGTTTTTACACAAGAATGTAAAATACTTCATTTTTAATCGAATTATGGTAGGATATCAAACCGAACATGTTGTCTTAATGTTTTGCCCATTTAGCGAGCTCCTCTTGAAAAACTTGCACTTCTCAGTCAGTTTTATTAAGGGCTATCCTTGGCCCTGGGAGAATGGCCTTTTCAAAATATCATGTATGAATATTACTGTTAGAGACTGTATTCTGTTCAAGTATATTGAATGTAACCAGATGGTGATCACTTCTTCTTGAGCCAAGCCCTGATTTCCAGGCTAATGGATACATTCACTTTTATCTATCAGGCTGCCTGAAAACAGAATTCTTTCACTCCAGGTTTAACAACATTTATTTTGTAGAACCAATCTGTTCCAGTATTTAATGCTACTCTAGTGATGTTTCACAGGTAGCTAAATGAGGTCTTCAGCAAGTCTTCAAAAGATAATTCCTCGTAATTACCCAATTGTCTTCCCATATGCAACAGTAGATTAATTTCAGTGACTTATGTCACCTCTGCCCACCCCTGCTTGCTCCTGGGCACTGGTAATCAGCATATTTATTGAGCCACATTTCCTAAGACCTCATACTTCCCTGTTCTAAGTTAGGCAGATATCTGCCACCAGGTCATAGACAAACTCATTCCTCAATTTCTTTCATCTCCCTTAGCCTCCTTAAACAGCTTATACCCTGACATATTGATCCCTCTAGCACTGAAACCTGATGAGACAACTAAGTTGAATTCATCTTGATTATTGAGAAATTCCAGTTCCTCTTATTTAGTACCCAGATTCCCAGTTTCAGCATATAAGCATTTCCAAATGTATTTCTCTCTGGATCCTCTACCACGCTGATTTAATTTGTTCCTGAGAAGGCAAATATAAACCACATTTCTTAATCCCCTTTTGCATGCTGTTACTTTAAATATAATTGCAGCAGTTCCCAAGAGCCAAGATATTTTGTCCCCGCCACACCTATTCAATCTCTCCATCTTTTAGTACTGCATATATTACAAGCCAGTACAGGGTTTTGCTCCATGGTGTGTAGTCAGTCCAAAACCAACACTGGTATTTTGTGCTGACCCGTGGGATGCTGACACAGGCTGGCTGGGAGACAGACTCTACAGCACTATTTAAAAATGGCATTCAGCGTTGTTCTTTATGTGTTGGAGTGTCCTGTTTTTGCAGGTGGCTTTGCAAAACAGTTTGGGAAATAGCATTTTTAATATTGGTGTAAGTACTTCATGTAGGCCACACAGGCACCACTTATCAAGGAACTGCAGTCCTCTGCAGTACTTGCAACACCTTGCAGGCACAGGGCTCAGTGCTGGCCTGAGCCAGGCATGGAAATTCTCTGAAGAGACCCAGATGTGTTTCACACACGACGAAGAAATGCATTAACATCTGCGCATGTCTGACAGTTGCTCACTTGTAACTGGTTGGGGTTTTTTTAAGCAGTGCAAACTAGGAGGTTCTACAGAGCCTTTTTGGGAACAGGCAGGGGCCCGTGGCCATCTCAGATATGCCTGATTACTGCACTGGTACCTGCCTTCTCATAAGAGGACAAAACTCAGCACTGAACCCTGGATTGTCCCTTGTACTGTTTAAAGCCTGTGCAATCTAGCTAAAAACAGCACAGGGCATGATTTATGCAGTGCATCACTTCCATACATACTATAGGGACTTGGAAAGATGAACATTTGAGTCAGGATGCTATAGGCATTCTGCTTTTATCTCAGAGAGGTAAGAAATCTTCTCCCTACATGAAAGGCTGTATCTTTTACTAAACTAATTGCTACAACTGGAGGAATGATGTGCCTTTAGGTATGCAAGTGTTCCTTTGGTCACGTGCACTGCAATTTCCAGTATATCCACACAGTAAACCACAAAAGACACCAGCTGGTGGGAGAAAGCACACAGAAAGGGACAACAGCCTTGAAGACAGAATTTTTTCAATGCACCAGTTCCTAAGCAGCTCAGCACTTTCACTCTGAACACGTTATTGCTCAGAGACTGAAGCACAGCATGCTGACCCAGCAATCTCAGCAAACACAGAACAGTGCACACCTTGCAGATAACCTCTCTGTTTTACGAAGTGAGCTAAGCATCAGTCTAAGCACACTTCTTTCACATGCTGATTGCTACACTGCTAGTTTATTTATTGAAGGGAGAGTGAAATGCATATGCAACTTTTGTTTCTGATGTAATATAAGGACACAAAAATGTATTTACATACAGACAAATGAAGAGTATAACATCTTATACATGCACACAGACAAACTCCCTAGCAATGCCTGTTGCAAACTGAGAGATGGCAATAATCAAAGATATTTAGCTCAGAGATGTAACCTAGAGGTCGATTAAGTGCTACTCTGTCCTAAACCCATCCACTTACAAAGGTCTGAAAACAGTGGAAAGAAGAGCAGCTGGGTTGCTGGCCTTACCCATGCAGTGCAAGGCTTGGCCCCTTCCATGGGCTTCTGCCCTCTTGTGACACAGAAAATGTGTTATAAGTTTCCAGCAGCTCATATAACTGTGCTTGTGTACCCATCAGTCCCCAAGAACCCATAATGACTTTTGAATTCAAGGAACATTTCAATCACTTCTGACAGAAGAGAAGGGCTTTCAACAACAATTAAACAAGTTTGGTGAAAGTAGGCAAACTTTCAGGTGGAGATGAAAGACTGATAGCATTTTTACTGGGAGAATACTCTCTCTGAGAATGTCTTACTAAAATGCAGAGCTCCTATTCCTGGCATGGGAAAGTAGTCTTAAACAACCAAACAGCAGGAAAATCTTCCCCAGAAGATCACAGCACTCAAGAATCTAGAACAAGACAGGATTCTTTGGCTTTGGTACTCATTGTTCAACTGTACTTGTTTTCAACACTGAAAATTTCAGATGTTGCATGTTTTCAAAAACCATAACAAATGGATATATAACTGTATAATAGATTATATATAATGTATACACATATAAAATTCAACAAAAGGCTGAATGAAATTTGAATAGTTTCTGATGGAAATATTTATTATTATTATTAATGGTCTACAATGTGAACACTTAGGTATCAATTCAAATGAGAGCTAGAGAAAAAATTCGTTTTCATGCATTGCACCATGAAACACCTTATAAGTGTCAACTCCATCAAAACTGTCTAAAAGAAATTAAGAAGGTCCATTTAGCTGACTTAGTTGATAACATGGACATAACATTTGCTGTTGTAGTTTTAGGCCTCTGTAGACCACATATTCTGAGAAATTCCTGATGAGGGACAGCAAAGCCTCCCAGCTATTTCTGGATATGATATATGATATGACGGCAGGAACTGAACTCAGATCTCCACAGGTACAATGTTGATGTACCTGTGCTTCATGCTACTGACTTTCCCTTTTGCTGCTTTGCCAGGGAACTGGTGCTGATCCTTTATGCACACTATGAGAGGTACTTACTAAGAATATATGAATGGCATTGCTAGTATCTCTCAAAGCCTTCAGGCTGAAGCAGTTGTTCAGAGCATCCCTGACACACATCCCTGCTGCTGACAGAACAAGTCTATATTCATGCCCCGTGGACAAAATCGCCATTCGTATTTAGATTTGCACCATGTTCACAAAGTTCTTTGGAAGATCTGTTCACTTTGTATGTGGGGAAATGGATCAGAAAATACTGACAATTTTCAAAATGCTTGCTTTGAATTTCAATGTCTCCTTCTTGTACTGGCTAACAGTGAGCTACTGTTGGTACACACTAAGTCCCTCACACGGCACGTAAACCAAGTTGACTTGCCTAGTGTGTTGAGACTGCGAACTCCCTTGCCTCCCCCTCCCTTCCCAAAACACCAGCAATGAACCATTATCTTTGATTTTGACATCTGAAGAGAGAATGCAAATGCCAGGAAGGAAGTTTTTAGAATCTGTAAAAAAATACTCTCTAAAAGACCTTCCAAAGGGAATATTTCAACAGGATACAGTAAAGAAAAACAGGAGAAGAATTTGAGGGGGAGAAGCTCATGCTATATATGAAAAATACTTCTGAGAATAAACACAAACAAAAGCACATCCAAACTTACCTCTGTGTAAAAGAAAATTAGTGAATTTTCTGCTGAAAATAGACTGAGCACATTAGTGGAATACTTGAATATGTCTAATTTATACCATCCAGACTATTCAGTGTAGTACAAGGAAGATGAAAGTACACTGAGAATTGATGTTGGGGCTGCCCTTGCTGGACCACCAAGGCAGAAGGTGAAATGTAGAAGGTTACAAGCTGAGTACTAGGACACAAATTATCTGAAAAATTTCCTTTGCATCATCAGGGTATCTGCTCAAGAATCAGGGAAATTTTGTCTCTAAAGTCACTGAACTGAAGATTAGCAAACCCCAGTCTTTCTGAGCACCCTGGTAATAGCTGGGCACTACAAAATTGCCATTACTTATTATGCTTTGGAAAAAGTGACTAGCTTAAGGCTATCTATACTCCACACTGTAACAACATGTAATATAATAGCAAACATTACTCTAATTGCAGCCCCTCTCCTCCCACAATTTCTTTTGCTAAAACGGTCAGGGTAGACTGTGCTGTGCAAACCACACAGACAGTCTGCACATCAAAGGCTTTGCAAGCTAAGCAGCTGAGATCAGGAGATCAGATCTGCACAAGAAATTCCAGAACAACTCAACATTACACGGATCTGTACAGGGCTTTGTGCATGACATGAAAGTCATTCTGAAAAGGCTGACTTTCAAAAAAGATAGGAGATGGTGACTTGCTGAAGAAGGCTATAAAGCTCTGAACCAGTTGTGAGCTGACTTTCAAACAAATTCCTGAGCAGCTGAGAAGCTGACCTAGGAAAGAACAGGACAGAGCATAACAAGGCAGCAGTACTGACTTGGCTTGTGGTTTCTCTTCTGTTATAAGGCAGCAGGTTTCTGTCAGAATGCTTTCCAGGCCCAAGGACTTTATGACAAATTCACAACAGACTGTTACTGGTCTACATGAGAACATGAAGATTTTTACAAAATAAAATTTGCTGGTTTAAACAGAAATTGCAATGAAAGACCATGGAGGAGTAAATTAAATGGAAAGTATTAAGCTTATGGCTGAAATGATGCTGCAATCTGAAAGGAAAATGTAGACCATCCTTTGCTGGCATTTTTGTAAGGGGAATTGCATTGGTCTGTAGGTGCTGAGCACAATGAGTAGAGATTGAACCGCCCTTGCAAGGCTCTGGGTGAGTGACAGCACAGTGCTCTGTAACCCAAAGAGACAAAAGCTATCCTGGAAAGAAAAAGGCATCACACTGAAGGGATAGTATATAGAGAAGAACAGTTCTTAAAAGAAGAATTTTTTTGCCTATCTACTCTTAATTAAGGAACTAGAAAAATGCTCAGCATCACAACTTTTAATTCACCTTCTCCCTAAATAATAATTTATCCTCAACCCAATTTCCTAGGAAAACAAAGCTGAAGCAGTCACACCTTTGTCTGCCTGCCTCTATATCTTCAGAATCCAGTGGCTTTTTCCAGTACCCTAGCTTTGACAAAGGATAATGATTTCAAAGATATTTTATGTGCCCATAAGTAATCAAAAAAAAATAAGGCAGAATGGTAGAGGAAAGAGACCCCACTAAGCATTCATATGAAGAGGAAGGTTGAGGCATAAATACATCCCTTATTATACACCGAGGAATCAAAAAAGGCTTGAAATACTTGAATGCCTCATGGGAAATACTTCAATTAAACTCACGCTTTTCTAAACAACAGGAAATCCAGCTACCAGACACAAATCTTTAAGAAACCAGGCTTCACTGGCTCAGCTGCTCACCCAGCAACTTCACTTCAGCAAGCAAACCCATTACTACAATTGCAAAATACCTGTATTTCGTCGGATGGAAAGCGCAGCAAACAGGTTCTTGGAGAATAATCTAGGCATGAAAAACATGAAGGGAGCAGTTTCCGATTAGCAGTCCTCACCAAAAGAAAGCTTCCACTCTACCCCCCTCCAGGGCAGCATTTTCGGGAGCCCATAGGAAGGGGCCCTGGGTGGTCAGGGGCACACAGGGCTGGGGCTGCTGTACGGGGAGGGCTCCCTTGTTCAAGGGGAAGCGCAGTCGCTAACCCAAGAACAACAAAGCAGCATTACACTTAATCCACTGCCATCTGGCTTCATTTTGACAATCCACAAAATCAGACACAACATTCTTCTGCAAAATCCCTGAAAAACAACACAGAACTAGTGTCAAACCCAGTGTACCCTCCCTCCCTGGCCTCTCTGAGGGCTTGAAAGAGAGGTTTCTCATGAAATGAAGAGCGATTCCCCCCAAGTGACATTTCTGCAGGAGCATTCAAGCTGCAGATGTTTCCACTGTGGCAGAAGAGTTTGTATAACGCAGCATCACTTGTCATATTTATGGAGACAGGGAGGGGGAAGGGGGTGAGAAACAGAAAACAGGCTGCAAGCAGTGGCATCAATCCATAGGCTCAGGTGGTTCCTCACCGATCTACTCTGTGTGTTTGCTCAGCTCTCAACCTGACCAAGAGAGAACCAGGACCATCTATCTTCCCCAACAGAAACCAAGGAACTGTCCCTTAAGGGAGAAGAAAAACCACAGCCTTTAAACTAGCTGGGAACACAGTACCTCTGCAACTCAGCAAGAAAAATTCCACCATAATTATTATCATTTCAAAAATGTGTTGCAGGAAGCCTTGTTTTGCAACATTTGCATTGTTATTGAGGGATTAAAGTAGTCTGTGTGGCCTGCTATCTGAGCTCAAATATTGTCTCATAGCTGATGGCTCTCATAACTTCATAACAGAGATATTTCTTTCCACAACAGAAGACAAAAAGGCAACAAAAATCTTGAAATAATGCCCAATTCAGGCTGAATTGTGTTCCCATTGGCAAACCCTGATATGTACAGAAAACAACTTGCCAGGGACTGAACTGTCTTCATTGTTGCCTCCCAGCTTACAGGTGCAACTCAGCTGTCGGGCTTCTTATGCCCTTTCACTCAAATGCTGAAGATCCCTGGCCCCCAGTTCCCATGGACCTTCCATAGCTCGTGTGTCATTACTGTCAGCTCTATGTGGATGTCTCAGATATTCTGAGATGTCTCAGCTAGCACTAGATGCCTAAATTTAGCCCCTGCATGAGATTTCAAGAGTCACACCGCAAACTCTATATCCTCTCTTACAGCATCCTCATATAGTCTGTGCTGTGATACATCCGCTTGCACTTCCTGGGTGCTACCTACAATGGGAGCAAGCAGGAGCCTTCACAGTTGCCAAGACTAGTGCACTAGCAAGCAAAGCATTCACACTCACTAATGATACTTTGCTCAGTTTCCATATAAAAATCATCAGTACAGAAAGCAAGGCAGACTCCACTTGCATGTCTGTCTTAGGGCTGAATGCCACAGGGATGTTCCCAGGCATGGCCTGTGCTCTGCATCTTAGCATGGCTGAGCATCTTGTCTTCCAGAAAACTCATTACTGACAGCAGCATTAATGCTAACCAGGCACATCTCTGTGGATTGCTGCATGTGCACATGCATTAATCAGGCATCTTTCTTAATGTACAAGATTATGCCAGAGAACAGCCTTGCCTGGACTTCACACAGGGATTAGAAGATGTGAGGGGAAATGGAAAGAGTAAGCTCCCTGTGCTACAGCAGTGTCACCTGCAGGGGACATGTAACTTCATAAAAATTTATCCTATTGAAACTCTCAAATGTTTCCAGTTGTAGCATATGAAAGACCACATTCATATCATGGCGTGAGAGGAGGAAATGGCACACTTGTGCTAAATACTTTGGGATTGGTTTTACAACAAAGGCAGTATCTGCAAGAGCTTCAGCATTGTAGATAGAAAAGCTTTTTTCTCACACAACAGCAGCTCAAGCAAGGACACACCTGGAAGGAGGGGAAGGGAGAACATAATCTCCTGTAAAACCAGAACTGTAAGCAATAAAATACTTATATTGATGAGGACAGTAAAGAAACAATGGGCAAATAAGGCACTTATATCCCTACTATTTAAAAAAAATAGAAAACTTGATTATGGCACAGATGAAAATAGCTAGGGAACCTGCACTATGATGAGTAATGCTGATTTTGTGATTTCTGATGCCAACAGGGTAGTCAGGAAAATAGTGTGACTAGTAACAGACTTCAAGATGAAATTAGAAGCTGCTGTGAAGGTGCTGTTTAACTAGAGATATGTCCCATGAAATAGTCTATTTCGTAGGTCCAATTTGTGGTTTTGATCATTTCAAACTGTAGGCTTCTGTCTCCCCTGACAACATGCATCCTCCAAGGATGCTACAGCAGCTTCCTCACTACAATTGGAAGGTTTGGTGTGTACCTCTGCTTTATAGCCAACAAAACTCAGAGGATGGTGGAACTTGAATTGAAGGTTTTTACTGATAGTAGCAGACTCCAGCTTACAGTTTCTTTTTGCACAGATGTGCCTGGTGCCCCTCTTTGTCTCCTCTAAGTCCTTTCTGTAGGGCATAACCAAGTAGCCACTCACCTTAGAGGTGAGTTGAGTTCCTGATAGCATTTGAGAGGTTTCTCTTGGGGACTGAGAGCAAACAGATATGTAAGGGCAAGATGATGGAACTGCTGGATTTTGAAATAGTATTTCTGTTTGTTTTTTTCTGAAAGATAAGCTCCAGTTTGTTCCACTTTCATACAGGGCCTGTCCAAAGCTTTGTGGTGATCCTACAAATCCTACAACAGGATTTGACTTGGCTTTTGGCCAAAACTCTGTCATGTGTATAATCAAGTGAGAGATCTGCTTGTCAAACGTTTACAGGGCTTTCTTTTCCAGAGAAGCAGAAAAGCTCTGCACCACCCATTCCAAAGAATACCCTTTTCCTACTCCAGGAGCTTATGAGGTCTCCCAAAAAAGAGGTTCACATCCTCTTATGCTCATTTAGCCACATATGGGGCAGCAGCTACCTGTGCAGCATTGCTGTTAAGACACCAGCAAAAAACTGACAATCTTTCATATTCCTGGAGTAGGAAGGAGGAATTTTCTCTATGTATTTGAGTGTCTTAACTATATCTGTGGAGAAAATTAAGGCTGAATATGACAATATTTCCTTAAAAGGCAAGAGACGTCTTATGCATGAGAACTGCACTCCTTATTTCACAAATAGACTTGCAAAGGCCAAAATCACTCATTCAGAAACCATCTCAGAGACCAACCAGAATATGCTGCATGGCCTCACAGTGTCTACTGTGAGACTCAAAGCCCATGTTGAAATATCATTAGAATGCAATCATAGGACATAACACAACAATCATGGAAAAGGAAAGTACACACAGCAGAAAACAAGTCATAGCTAATTGAAGCACCATTTTAGGAACTACTGTGGCTCTCAAAAACAAAGAAAACCAAACCCACACAAAAGTAATCTTGCCCTTTTTTAATGGAAAAGTGGACTTGCTTTCATTTGAAAGGGCACACATGATAATCTATTTGCTTTATATTGTCGATGGTTGTGGGGTTTTTGTCTATTTGTTTCATCTTCCTTCAATCACTCTTTCAGTCACTTCACAGAGTGCTAATTCAATACCAACAAGAGGCAAGTTGAGTGGAGATTATATATTTCTGGCATATTATCATTAGTGTTACCAAAATCCTGTTTAAATAGTCCCTCTGAGCATCTCAAAGAAATCCCCCATCTTTCTACCCCAAAGCACTAGCTCAAGGCAGTAACAGGCTGCTTTTTGTCTCATCTGCCAGACAGAGTGATAGCTTACCAGACACTAAATATCTGGACAGCAATTTCTATAACCAACTTTTTGGTTTTGTTTTTTTACTCTTCTCTCTCTGATTATAGGAAGACATGTTGTAGTATGATGTGTGTTAACAGTTTGTTTTAAATAAGGAAAGATTCTTTTTAGATCTTTCCCAGCCCGATTTGCAATCAGCATACATGCAGTTGAATAAAGATGTCTCACACTCTCAACTGGGCCCTGAAGCTGCTCAAACAGGACTGCTGGCCTACGTTACTTCAACAGAGGAGACAATACCTTCCCATAAGAGAGGGTCAGCAGCAGCCCTGTCACCCTTTCTCTTCTCCAGCTAGTGGAATTTCAGTCTTGTCATGGATGAACCAGGGCCAGAGGCTCTGCTCCCTGCTGCTCACTGCCTGTTGAGATGTGGAACTATCTCCAGCTTAGCAGATTACATTCATGAAGAAGTAAATACTGAGCAAGTATTGCTGCCAAATCACTGGCTGTGAAATCCATGGCACCTCAAATTGTTCTAGATTAGGTTCTGGAAAGGAAAATTATATAAACCCAAAACCTCCAGATGAAAAAGGTTTTGGAAAAGAGTGGAAACTTGCTTTTCATTAATCTCATTGAGAGAAGGACAGGATTTGCCATGGTGCTTTCTAACCTGCTCTGCAGCATTGCTGGGCTGGAGCATAAGTGCTCAGGCAGTGGTGTTAGCCAGTGTCCTTGGTATCTATGAGAGCCACCCATGCTGCAGTCAGTGTGGGGCATGGACAGACCTCCAAAACACCCTTGCTGTCTGCAGAAGCACACCCATACAGAATAAAAACCACAGCAGTGACCAGAATTTCCTTCATCTGACAGAGAAAATGCAGTTGATGAATCATCTGCATTGTTGCCATTCTTCAGAGAAGAAAGTCTATTAAGTGACAATCTTTTCCTGTAAAAGGATGTACTTCAAACCCAGTGCTTTGATTTGCCTGTTCACTGGTGTCATAAAACAGAGAAAAAAAATCCTCTTTAGAGTACCTTGGTGTGCTGAAGACAATCTTTTGAAACAAAGTTATCACATGTTCAGAAGGAAAATGCACTCATGGAATGCATCCCATGGGCTCATAAAAATGTAGCCATTAACAAAGATAAAACAAGCATTAAAGTGTGACTGTTACAACAGGAAAAAAATCTAAAGAGATGCTCAGATCTGGAAAATGAGAAATAGGCACTTTAGAGTAGAAAGAAAAAGAATATTTCTCTCAACTCTCTGTTAAAAAAAGTCATAAAATATCTGCTACTTGAAAAGTCTATAAGTTAACAAAAGACTAGGAAGCATCCTGGAAGCAGCTGCAAATTACATATCCACCACAGTCGTGCAAGCTGTTGCAGTGCAGCCTCCTTTCCAAGCCCCAGCTCACAGATCTTCAGAGGAGGGCTTGAATGTGTCACAGCTGTATCTTTCTAACTGCATTTCAGTTATTGAAAGGCAAGGCTTGACTTTGGCCTGTGCATGAAAAACACCCCACTGGGTGTTGTGTTGGAGGTGTTTTTTAAAAAAAAACATGTTCTAAGTCGCTAATGAAAAATGGAAATTTGATCCCACGCTGGTAGCATAATAGTTTCAATTTGCCTGGGTCTGGT
>NW_008684349.1:108261-114589 GCF_000695815.1 Acanthisitta chloris | reverse complement strand
GAGAGGACAAGACTTCTGTAAAGATGCACAAAAAAGGCAGCAGGGTTCTGGCAGAGGCAGATCTTCATGAGTTAAATCAGTTGGAAGTTGCAGGCTCAACAGCCCAACCCCACCACTCAAAAGGGACTTGCATTTCAATGCAATATCCAATATCTCAGCTGCATCACACACAAAGGCATGCTGTGAAGCTAGTGGTGGGAGGCAGACTGTGCAGCTCAGCTCCCAACACACTCCCAAGTCAGCCAAGCAGCAGTAGGGACCAGATGTGCAAAAACTGCAGGTGGGCTGTGTTTTGCACAGACCAAATGAACACCAGCAAGGCAGTACAGCAGGGGTTTACATGAGAAAATCGGCAGAGCTGTTTCAGTTTGGTCACTCTGTCTATGCTGCTCAGAGTGACCATCACCTCTTTAATGAGGGTGATGTAGCTCAGATATATCTTTCCTTATCTGGGAGCTACTAGGCTGTAATTTCCCCATCCCAAAGTAGACTTTGAGGTGGCATTGCTTGGCTTTCCTTACAGCATAGTCTGCATAACCATCACACCTAGGAAAGAGTTAATCCAGACTTGTAATAAAAGCTCCAAGGTTGTTTGGTGTCTTTGGCACCTTTACAAAGTAAATAACAAAAACATTGGCAAAACAGAATGGAAATGGCAGCTGACAAGTTTTGGAGGAAACACCAGCTATGGTATTCAAAAGTGGAATGACTTTTCCTTCTTACTGCATCTCCTGCAATATCCTGCCCTTTAACTTAGCCCTAAATCACAGTGTAATTGCATCATTCATTTTCTCTCCCTACCATGGCAAAACTTAGCCTAAACTGGCTTCAACAGCATAACCTGAATTTATTTTACATTGCCTAACTTAGCTCAAATGCTACTGGGGATAAAAGAAAGCCATATGCAGGAGGGGAAATGGTGGTAGGATGTGTTACAGATTTTCCTGTAAGAGGGAGTTTATTCAGAGAGCCAAATAGAGCTCATGCTGGGGGTGGACACAACAGCAAAACTGAGAAAACATGTTAAGGGTACAATGTTTGTCCTCTTAAAAAAATCCAGAAGTCTAGAGTTGAGGTCAATTTGCAAAGCCATACACATTTTGAATCACAAAATCAACTTGCTCCACATGAAGAACCACAGATATCATGAAACTCCCTTTTACCGAGTTGAATCAAAGCAGTTGCTGAAAATGGTCTGAGTTGCAAGTATAGGTGCTGCTATTACTCAAATCCCTCTCCCACAACCACACAGTGGGCAACTGGAATTTATAATTTACAACTGGCAGACTGCTTACATGTTCTTCCAATATGTTAACTGTTGTCCTGATTTGTTGGGGTTTTTTTTCCTAACTTTGCAACTCCTTTTCTAGGCTTTGTTGTGGACAAGGTTATGTACATGGCAAAGCTTCCCATATGGAATGGTTTAATGGCTCTAGGATATCAATGCAATCACTGTGGTTTGCAACAGATGGAGCTTAGTTAGGCAAGGAGCCAGTTACCATGGGCGACTTTACAACTGTTTTATGCAGCTCTGCTATCACCATTTGGAGGTAAAACAGACAAGAGACATCTTCAGGGATGGAGAAGCTTGCCAAAAGGGACATGTTGGCCAAAAGACAAAAGGAATGAAGGAAAGCAGAGGGTTAACAAATAATGTTCATGATCACATCTGAAGTTCACTTAGTGACCAGTCTTCTAAGTGCCACTTAGCCACTGATCGTACTATCAGCCGTGGCGTTGCCATTAATTCTCTTCTGGATTATGACTGATTCAACCAGTCAGGCCAACAGCCAGTGCAGAGACAACAACCTCATCTCCTCCAGCTGTTTCAGCCCTACTTCCACTTTCTCCATCCGCCTCCACCTCCAGAGATCGGGATATGTTGTGCAACAATATGCATATTAATGTCATAGTGTGGGCAGAGAAATTTATACACAAAAATCTGGGTTGAAACATCACAGGCCAAGTTATACCTCACAGTCCTGAAAAGCAGATGGAAATACCTAATGGTTTGCATGTGGAGTTCAAGTTAGGTCGAGGTGTAGCCTGGGGTTATAGTCAACAGTGTAAAGGTGATGTATAGGTCCTCATCTTGGGATTTCCCTCAGGGTTTCTTCCTTTGCAAGCAATGTTGCATGACCCCACTGCATGAATGTGCTGGTTACTACTTGTAACATTTTTGCCCCTAGGGAACTAGCTTTGCTGGCTTCAAAACCACCTTGAGAGAGCCACAAAGTGGGCAGTGGTGAAAATGGATCTGATGAAGGCTGAACACTTCTGCCCTTGCACTTCTGCTAATTTCTGAAACAGATTGCTGAGAAGCACCAAGCATCTACAGGTTTGTTGAGGGCAATGGAGCAGGTGAGAGGCAATATGTTCCAAATATTTTGGGAGAAGGTGTGGAGATGAGAACACTGTAGCCCTCCCCAGCTTGATTCAGGAGAAAATCTACCTTTCACCCTTCGGCAGACTCAGCTAATCTCAAATACAGTAGACGCACAGATCTCCTACTCTCAGGGTCAAAGAGCAAAGGAGAGGGCAGGGTCTGGGCAAGTTACAAAACAAAAATCAACTGAAACAAAGAAGGACATTTAGATGAGGAGGAGTTGTGTAAAAGCAATGACATTTCTTATGGAACAAAAAGTATATTAGCTGAAAGCCAAGTGTTGGATCAAGGGAACAAATTTGAATCATTTCTTTGGATCCATTCCACTCTTAATAAAGCATTAACTATTCATTGAGAGAGAGCACATGTGTGTGCATGAATCAGTAGTCTGGTGGGTCTTCTTTTGAGAGATTAGACTTCCTGAGCACCAGTCACTCTTCTAGTAAATGTTAATTGTTTATCCAAAGTGGAACAACTTGAAGAGGAAAGGCTGAGGTCTTCCTGACTGCCTCCTCCTTGGGCAAAGTAATGACAGGAGAAGTGGATAAATTCCTTAACTGCTCCATCATTCACTAAAGAGGACAGGCACAAACCTCTTCCTTGTTTCTTGACAAGCAGAAATATTTTGGGGTTTGGTCAGAAAAAAACTGGAAATCAGAATCCCTCTCAGTATAGTCTGACTTGCATTTACCCTTGCATTTTTTTCAGCTGCAGAGCAGCCCCAAAGCTGACCCAGGGGAAAGAGCCCTTTCCAGCCCCAACTCTCACTGTGGTCCCCAGCCCTGTTACTGCAACCACACACCTGCCAGAAGATTTGTGCTCTCATTCAAAACATAAGCTGACTAGATACCACACAGAGGCAATTGGATTTCTAAAAGCACTGCTGAAAGCAGCACCTCTAACAGTAGCCAGGAATGACTCCCCTGTACCAGCCAGCCACCTGTCCTGGGCTTTGCCCTGCCACAAAGTCAAGAGTGGTAGCAAGCCTGTTTTAAATAAACACTGTTTAAAAGCATGAAACATCTACACTCGCTTTAATATATCAGCTGGACACAGTCAGCTCTTAGCCAGTATGTTTTCAAAACTTGTTTCACATCAACTGTTTCCCAGAGGATCAATTCCTGCTAGCAGGCTGAATGCTTGAAAGCAGTGTTTCCCAGCCATTCTGAAATCAAAGGACAACCTATGATTGTGGGGGAAGAGAAGCCACTGTCCTTCTGTAGGGTGTTTTGTAGATATCATGCCTCCTATTACCTTCCTCTATCTTATGAATCAGTCATGGACTTCAAACCACAGGCTGCACAAGACTGCTTTATGGCAAATATTGCCAGCCTGCCACTGTTTACTTTTTGTTATATCTGGAAAAAGCAGATATTTTGCTCAATCTGCAATGGGACTGCACTACTCAGCCTGATTTACACCTCAGGATGCAATGCACATGCCTGGAAATAGGGATCTCCCCTAACTCTTATATTGAGCGGCAGGACCCCCAGCATTGAGGCATTTTCAAGCCAGAGGGAAGGCAGCAGAGCAGAGAGGAAAAAATGTCAGCCCCAGGAGCAGAGGACCTGGACCTGAGGGGCATAGACCACTGCCAGAGCTCCCACAAGAGACTTGGCTTCCAGTACATAGGGTGGTCTCTGAGTTCTGTTTCCTGCCACAAAGATCCCTTGTTTCTTCCTGGTGCTAGGATGAGAAGGAAGCTAGTACTCTTAGCACATCCTTAGAAAAGTCCTCTGCACTAAGATATCCCTAGTTGCTAACTCAAATTTATATGTAGAATTCAAAGGGGCAAAATTGCACTGACAGTTGGGATAAGGGTACGAGGATCACAGGTTCATAGGAACAGGCATAGGCAATGTAACCATGAAAATTATTTGCAGACCAAGATGAAAAGCACCAGATGGATTGGTTTCCTGTTGTATTGGAGCTCTTCCCCCTGCTTACTGTGCAGTGCCAATGTTGTCTGGGTGCTTTGCATTCCTTTCTGATTCAGAAAACTCAACTTTGTGAGCCATCCAAGTGGATGGTTGAGCTAGATCAAATACAGGGCATGCCTTGCTAAGTCAAATTAAGAAGTTAGTAGAAAGAAGCTTACACTAAGTCCTAGGAATTGCCTGGCACATCTCTGCTAGATGGAAAGCAACAGCAACTTTCATGTGAATAAATCCTCATGTTGGAAGGCCTGCCATTAGTCCTGGGCAAATCAAATCCAGACAGCAACAGCACAGAAGATATATCAGAGTGAAGTATCTTGAGCGTTCATCTCTTCCTAGAAAGATATTTCATTCCTTTAGTTACTCCTTAAGGGAATGATAAATGTGCTTAAAAAGTAGGGGAAGATCTATAAGTCTTACTAAACACAAAGAGGCACAAACCAGCTCCAATGTGGAGCAGAATTACAGAATGGTTGTGATTGGAAGGGGCTCTGGAACCCCTCTGCTCAAGAAAGGCCATCTAGAGCTGGTTGTCCATGACCATGTACAGATGACTTTTGAGTATCTCCAAGGATGGAGATTCCACATCTCTGAACAACCTGTTCCAGTGCCTAACCACCCTTTCACTGATGGGGGGAAGTGTTTCCTGATGTTCGGGAACAGTGCTGAGGTTTATTTGGGACCTAAAAATGAACACATTTAAGGGCTATCTACTGTCATGAATTTCCTTCAATATAGCTGGATTCCAGAGCTAGTCTGGAGCACTCTCAGTCAATTTTCAGATAACACTAGGTTGGGTGGAAGTGTCAATCTGCCCAAGAGTAGGAAAGCTCTACAGGGAAACCTGGCTTGCCATGGGCAGGGACACCTCCCACTAGACTTCCACCACAGACTTTTTCCACTAGGGACAGAAACCCACTGAGGTGAGGACCATGGCTCACCTGTGTGGTCCTACCTCTACAAGCATTAAAACTTTTTACTGTCCTCCTTAAAATGCTGTAAATTTGGTGTATGGCCTTATCAAAAGCAGAAAATCTGGATGTCTCTTGGCTCTGTCTTGTTGGAGCAGGCTGAGGGTCTGACCAAGCCACTGATTCATCCCTCTGGACTCAGCACTGGGGAGGTCCACCTTGAGTGCTGTGTTCAGTTCTGGGCCCCCCCCCCCCACTTTCAAAATGAGAGTGAGGCACTGGAGCAAGTCTAGCAAAGTGCAATAAGGTTCCTAAAAGATCTAGAACACATGTTACATGAGGAACAGCTGAGGGAATTGAGTTTGTTTAGCCTTGAGTAGAGGTGGCTCAGGGGTGACCTCATCAGTCTCTACAAATAACCTGAAAGGGAGTTGTAGAGAGGTGGGGAATGGTCTCTTCTGCTATGCCTGCAATGAGAGGACTAGAGGGAACAGTCATAAACTGAGACAGGGGGGATTCAGATTAGATGTTAGGAAAAATTTTTCCCTGTTAGGGTGTTCAGGCACTAGAATAGGTTAGCCCAGGAAAGTGGTGGAGTCACCATCCCTGGAAGTGTTTAAGAGGTGTCTGGATCTGATGCTGGAGGATATGGTTCAGGGGTTACAGCAGAGTGGCAGGTTAATGGCTAGACTTGTGATCTTAGAGGTCTCCTCCAACCTTGATGATTCTATGATTTGCAAGAGCTGACTGATAAACACATCTGACCACAGCACAAAGTACAGGCTGGGCCAATTCTCTGAGTGTATCTACTATAAACACATACTACCTATCACCAAATCATATGAATGAGAACAGAAATTATACCCAAGGTTCAAATATGCATTATTATATACATATTGTATTAGAATGCATACAGAAAAACACATTTTACATTGAGTTATGTGTATATGAGACATACACACATTGATGTGCATCTTCCCCCACCTTTCTCAGCCACATTAGAAACAAAAGCAGTTACTTTCACCAAAGCAAGAAACTTCTCTTAGACGAAATGGAACAGACTCAACAGTCTGGCTCTCAAGGACTTGTATAAA
>NW_008684349.1:107158-108216 GCF_000695815.1 Acanthisitta chloris | reverse complement strand
GAAATATTTGCAATTAAGCAAGAGATCACAAAAGTATGGCTCCTGTAAGCTCTATATCAGCACAATACACCTCTGCCAGCCTGTATATACCTGCAGAACTATTTCAATGCCCTTGGACAAACAAGTTATTAGCCCCTTGCAATGGGGTCTTTCAGTCATCGAGCAATCTGTGCAAAATTCTAATTTCTGTAATCAAAATTTTAATTAATTGGATTAATAAAATTTAATTAAATAATACTTCAGGTTAATCACTTTTTTAAAAAACCCAATATTTATTTTAATTTTTTTAAAGTTATCAATATTTTCAAATACTTTATTTTTATTTTATGGTATTTTCAAAAACACTGACTGCTGTAAGATTTTCTCTAAGAAGATGTTAAAATGAAAGACCAAAAAAAGTACTTAATAGTTTCAGTTATACTTAAATTTTCCTAGAAGAATGGCTTGAATAGAAATCTAACCTTTTGGGTTTTAACAAAACCAAACATTTCTTTGCAAATCCTTTTCCAACCTCTGCAACTGGATCTGTACCATCATCACTAGAAACATTAGGAACTTAATTGTTTATGTTGAAAAAAGACCTCTAAAACAGAGTCCAGCCATTAACCCACTACTACCAAGTCCACCACTAAGCCACGTCCCTAAGCACCATGTCTACATGTCTTATAAATACCTCCAGGGATGGTGACTTAACCACTTCCTTGGGTAGCCTGTTCCAGTGCTTGACAACCTTTTTGGTGAAGAAATTCTTCCCAATAACCAACAACCTCAGCTCCCTCAGCTGCTCTTCATAATACATTTGCTCCAGACCCCTCACCAGCTTTGTTGCCTGTCTCTGGACATGCTCCAGCACCTCAATGTCTATCTTGTGGTGAAGGGCCCAAAACTGAACACAGAATTCAAGGTGTGGCCTCATATTAGTGCTGCATAGAGGGGGATGATCACTGCCCTGGTCTTGCTGGCCATATTATTTCTGATACAGGCCAGGATGCCACTGGCCTTGGCCACCTGGGCACACTGCTGGCTCATGGTCAGACAGCTGACAACCAGCATTCTTG
>NW_008684349.1:100845-107123 GCF_000695815.1 Acanthisitta chloris | reverse complement strand
GTGCTGCATGGGGTTGTTGTGACCCAGGTACAGGACCTAGCACTTCACTTTGTCTTCATACAATTGGCCCCAGCCCATTGATCCAGCTTGTCCAGATCCCTCTGCAGAGCCTTCCTGCTCTCCAGAAGATCAACACTCCCACCCATCTTGGTGTCATATGTGAACAGCCTGAGGGGCACTCAATTCTCTCATCTCCTAAAGAGGCCAAAGGTTGCCCTCTAGAAGCCCAAGGTAACGGTTCTGCTGAGCTCCTACTTACTTCTCCAGGAATCAAAAACTACAATTTCATGACCACTGTGCTCACGAGACCTCCAACCACCACATCACCCACAAGTCCTTCTCTGTTCACAAACACTGGGTCCAGCAGGCACCTTCCCTAGTTGGCTCTCTTACCAGCTGTGCCAGGCAGTTATCTGCCAGACGCCGGGAACCTCCTAGACAGTTTCCTCTTGGCTGTGTTGTGTTTCCAGACATCTGGTAAGCTGAAGTTCCCACAAAGGGCCAGTGATTGTGAGACTTCTCTCAGCTGCTTATAGAATATTTCATCAACCTCTTCACTCTGGCTGAGTGGTCTATAACAGACTCCCAACGGGATACCTGCCTTGTTGGCCTTCCCCTGATTCTTATCCATAAACACTCAACTCTATCATCACCTTCATTAAGCTCTAGACAATCAAAACACCCCCTAATATACAAAGCTACCCCACCGCCTCTCCTTCCTTGCCTGTCCCTTCTGAAGTGTTTATAGCCATCCATTGCAGCAGTCCAGTTGTGGGAGTCATCTCCCCATGTCTCCATGATGGTAACTGTGTCATAGATTTCCTGTTGCACAATGACTTCCAGCTCCTCCTGTTTGCTGCCCATGCTGTGTCCACTGGTGTAGATGCGCCTCAGCTGGGCTATTGATCTCACCACCTTTGTGGAGGAGAGAAACTCTAATTCCTACATAGTTGCTAATAAAGGATCAAGCATAGGAGAAAGTATATTGCTTTTTTGTTATGCTACCCTCTGTATTTATTTTTTTTCCTCCAATCAGAACTCTTTGACCACCCTCAAAAAAATAAAAATCAGAATAACCCTTTCCATAGACCTTGTGATTATTTACTTGATGCCAAGAATATGAGGCCAACATTACTCTCCTGAAATACAAATCATCAATGAAATGACAAAAGAATGGTGATTCCAAACTTGCAAACACTATTCAAGATAGTTTGCACCCATGGCTATATTTTAGCTTAAAAGACAGCTCCTATCTTTGCAATGAGTTAAGCCATACAAAGACAAGTGAATCTTTACTCCTGAGCAGATTTGAAACAATGACTTGGGAACCAGCTAAGAGACTCAGAGACAAAAAGTTTTCATCTGAATAATTTTTTTCTTTTGAAAGCAGATTTCCTTCCAGATTGTTTGATTTAAAAAGGACGTCCTGCATCCAGCTTTGCCTATCCATACTGGAACAAGGTCCCCAGAATGAAAAGGTCTACTCCAATGGTTCAAAATTTGGCAGCTATGTCTGAGCAAATTTGCCATACAATCCATTTTAGAAGGTTTAGTTTCAGACATCAAAAGACAAACACATTACCAACTGACCTGGACAAATAATTTTTGCTTGTAAGCAGCAAGGCTAAGAACCCATCTTTTGGGTTACATTTTTGCAAGTTTACAAATCAAGCGGTGACACAAATGTAAGGCAAATAAAGAACTAGAAATCATGAGCAATTTGAGAATTTACAGATCTTTAACTTTTCTGTTAAGATAGCATTGTATTTTCATGAAAGCTCTTTACAGTCTAAGCAATTAGATTATACGTAAAATTAAACCCTGTATTGACCCTGAGCAACCACAATGTGCAAGTAAAGTGCAAATACACAGCAAGACAAAGAACAGAAAGGGAAGAAAAGTCTTTTTCTACAAATAAGAAACTTGTTACATGGAAAGTACATGACTTGCCCACAAACACAGAAAGTTGGTAGCACACAGGATCTCCAAGCCAGCTGTTGGGTTCGTTAACTAGTTGTTCTTCAACCACAACTGCACCTAGGCCTCTTTTCTGTGGTTTTGGCTGTGTGCCTTTATGTGCAGACATACATGGACTAGTACTAACTTTACTACCTCTCAATACTGGTTTTAAAGAATGATGTGTCTCCATTTGGGGATGGTTTCACACTTCAGGCAAAGTTTGTCTTTACTGGTTGTAGACACCAAGCAAACCAGGCAGCCAGGAAAGCAGGACTCATGTCTTTCAGAAAGATAGCTGCTACATACTGCACCATATTGACCCAGAAAGCACAGCCACACACCTCCCTTCTAAGGCAGATATAAACTGCTTTACTGATTTCCTCCAGGCTGGTCTTAGACATTCACAGGCAAAAGCACCATAGGGTTGTTAGAACACCTAAAGAACACATTGGTGTCACATGCATGGCTCAGCTCACCCAGGAGAGAACAGCTCCTTCCTATTCACTTCCAGAAATCTCTACCCAAAATTTCTGATACACACAAAGAACTAACATCCAACCCACAAAAACAGGACCAAAAAGAAACCGTTTCCACAAAGCTTTAGCAGGATCTACAGTCACAGCTGGCAAAGACTGTTGCTAATGGGAAACGGCACAGGGAACTGATTTAACAAGCGAATTAAGCGTTTTCTACACCTTGTATATACGCAAGTCTCTTACCCTCGGGCATGCTGTCAATGAACCCAACTGCAGCTCTATTATGACAGTCCTGCACTCAATGCCACTTTTTTTCAAGGGAAAAATGTCAGGGTTTTCAGGCAAACTGCAATAGCAGGTCTTTGCTTGCAGGCTCTGAGTTTAATTATTGGCAAAACAGCATTTGAAGATTTAGCTTTAGTTTGCACTGAGCTTGTTCTCTGGCCATTAGCAAGTATTTAAATAGAATTAATTGGCTACTTGCAAGGTCATTTAAATAACTTTTGAAACAAAGCCTGGTGAGTTCTCCCACATGCAGAGTAAATGGCACACAGAGCTCAGCATGTCAGCAGTGAAGTGTACAACACACAGCTTCAGTGGCAGAGCTTCGTGTTCAGTCTCCTCCTCATAGTAGTGACCCTTTTGTCTAAGTTGAATTACATATAAGCAATCCCTGTACATATTTGTCCTAATCACTCTATATTTAGAGCTCAAACCATTGACAGAAATGGCAACAGAACAAGCAAGGTGGAAGAGGGCTGGAGAGAAAGGAATTTAATTTTGCTGATAGCTAAAAACTGCTCTTCCCCGCTACTAAAACCAGGTATTTACCTTTGAAGGGAAGCACGGTTCACCAGCACATCCATGTCCTCAGAGATTGTTTTTTTAAAAGTGTTCAAATACTCCTAGTCTCCAGACAGCATTTTTCTCAGAGGCACACTTCTTTGTCAGGAGCACATTTAAACTCTCTGCTTGCTTGGTAGTTAACAGCTGTGTTAAACAATTCAGCTAGCACCACAAATTACACAATTAGCAATATATTGTGCTTGACCCCTCCTAAATTAAGAGCCAATGTGTAGCTTGATTGGGTAGTTTGCATAATTAACACAACACATGTTTGAAATCCTATCTTTGCTCAACAATCTGCAAACCAATAGCTACTTATTGAAGATCATGAACTTCTCAGATGCATTTATTAAATTGTAGACAGAAAATTTGCCCCCCAAAAAATGACAGGGAAGAAAGGATCAGAATAAAAAGGAATAGGCATGGAATTCCTATAAATATTCACATAGTTCTAATAGTACTACATTAAAATGAGAGAAGATGTGACATATTCAAGCATTTGTGAACAGCTTCTTGTATGTTTGCCCAAGAAGGCAAGTTGCAACTTGTAATAGCTGAGATGAAATGGAAGCATATAGAGAATTAAAAGTAAGAAAACAAAGCCATGCTTTATCATGGAATTATACATGGGGATTTTTCAGAACTAGTATAGGCATAAGGGGTTTGATTATGTAACTTTGTCATGTTACAGCTGGATTGGTACATTAAAAGTAATGCTCCATGGAAAAATTACCCTAACTCTACCTGTAGTAGGCTCTAAAATAGCCATTACCACACAGAAAATAGATGTCGAGATCACTGGGAAAATGTCAACACAGTGCTCTGGAGACACTATATGAAACATCAGAAATTATTTAAAGAAGAAAATGTTTTCTCAGTGCATTCATCTCTGGATATATTCAAAGATTTTTTTCCCCTTGAAGGCAGTAGGAGACCTGCAGGAGATCAAGACAGCAGTGGAGATGCAATGAGGATCTATTAAATCATGAAAGACACAGGGAAAATAAACAGGGGATGATTATCACCTTTTCCATAACACAGAGGAAATAGGCAGAATCAATCAGGTTATTGAGCAGCAGGCTTAAAACCAACACAAGGAAATACATTTCTGACCTCTGCAAAAGCTCCAAAGCATATCTCGATCAAAACCTAAACTGATCAGAGCCATAGAGCATTATTCTATATATTTCAAACACAATAGCATATATTCAAGTCGTGGCTCAGGATTTCCAAATCTGAGAGGTCCCTGAAGGTGCCTTCACACACTCTGCATGATTTCTTTTATCTCTTCCCCTGGCCTTTGTTACTGCCCATTTCTGAATATAGGGTGTCTGGCTAAATGAACCATTATGGAGAGCTCTTTTGCAGGGACTAGGCCTAGTATAGGTACAGCTATAAACAATGCTCTTAGCAGTAGAACTTACCCTGCTTTGGAGAAGTAAAAGAAGCCAAGACTTCGAAGCTGCTTCTCCAGCAGAATGCTTCTTTGCATAGCAATGCTGGTGAAAGGATTTCGTAAGTTAGACTTGGCCTGTATTCCCATGACCATGGTGAATATGAGAAAGCTCCAAATTAATATGTGCTGGCACCAAAGACATTCAGAGACCTAAAAGTCTGTCCTTGGCTGAATAGAGTTTGCTCAAAATAAGAACAAAACCAGCATTATATATTTCTATTTGGCCATAAGCAACATTTCATATGTGGAACTCAACATTCCCAAACTATTTGATAAGACTTTAAAAGCTCTTAGGCCAAAATAAAAATCCATTGAGTCCATTTGTTCTGCAGAAAAAGGCAGTAAGTTATCTGAATTAATGTTGCCATTGTGAGTTCTTTGCTGCAGTCCCTTAAATAAGTAAGCCATTAAACTAGTTCCCAAAATCATGGATGATGCCACCTAGGAATCAAAACTGAAAAGTTCCATGAACAGAATCTCTACTGTCATAAGTACTGTCACAATGGTCTGTTTTTGTCTATGGACTCTCTGTGCAACTGTGAGTTTGCACATGTGAACATGAGAGAAGTGACTGAGCTTGAGCTTCCTTATGTGTTTCTTGTTCTCCAGGCAATTTGCATCAAAACAGGAAATGTTTCTGGTGAACTCTCCAGGATTATTGGAAAGGAAAACTAATGAGCCTCTCAAGACTTTTCAGTAAGTCCTTCATTTAAAACACCTTATTTGGTGATTTACTTAAAGAGCTTTTAAGGTGATATTGCTTTATCTGAAAGAGCTTGGTAATCAAAGGAAGAAAACAGTTCTTTCAGCTAACTCCTTCCATCAACTGCAGATTCCAGTTAATCTATTCAATGGTTTCCACATTTGGGTGTTTTTTAAAAACAAACCCAAAATGACAATATAATTCCTGTATAGGCAAAGAGAAAAATGCAGTAATGTTGCTTTATTTAGGGTGAGTGAAGGGGATAGCCCACACTCCAAGCACCACAGAAGAACAGAAGAAGACACCACCGCATGCACCAGAGAGCAATGGGAAATACAGCAATGGTTAGGTGGAATTGGATACACAACAGTGTCTCCTATAGACATCACTTGAACATCCCCTTCCTCAGTTTGAACTCCTGGCCTGGCCTAGCCCTTCACCCACCTAATGAACTGCACTGCACTGAGCCCAAGAGAAGCAAGAATACTTTGCTGTTTGTACCATGACACTGCAGTTAATTTCCTGACCTCTTTGGGAATACAAGTGTTCCCACCAGCCTTGAATAAGACTGTTTCTGCTTTCAGTACATAATTGTGAAAGCAAAACTTTCATATCTTGGCAATGAACACATTTATTTGGGGAGCAGGAGATCTTGGCTGGTGGCTAGTATTACCAGCCTATTCAGAGTTTCTTACAAGCATAAATTACTTGCAATAAGCACCAGAAAAACCCAACAAGCAGCAGAATGACTACATCGTTGAGACTGACAGGTGCTGTTTATTCCTAAACTGGTTCCCTTTTTCTGACTCCAGGCTGGATTTTTGTCCAGGATTTTGTC
>NW_008684349.1:97473-100828 GCF_000695815.1 Acanthisitta chloris | reverse complement strand
GCTGACAGTGTATAAGCCCATGCACAGAAAAACAGTTGCACCAAGCCAAAAAGAGGCAGCACTTCTCCAGCACTTGCTTACATAGGTTTTGGTTACAATTTTTTCCAAAATTACCACTTTACAGGGTGCACATTTTTCTTTTCCTCTAAAAAGGACAGGATGAGGTAGAAACTCAGACTGACTACTCTACCACAAAGCAACTGATGGGAGCTTCCCATGCCCTTGGTTTAGCTCATGGAATAACAACCTCTACAACCACTACCCCATCCCCTTCAAAGTGCCCCAGAGTAGGCTTGCCAGACATCCCAAATAATGATTTTTCATGTTTTCTGATTTTCTTTTTTGAAGCATAATCATCTGGCCACTCCAATTCAGGATGTTATGCTGCTTACATACCCTCCAGCTATTCAGCAGAGACCTCAGAGCCTCAGCAGAGTGTGACTCTACAGCTCTCTGCTGGGACTCTCCATGCTACTGCAACTCAGTTGGGCCAGGTGTCAAAGAAAGCCAGAACAGGACCCCACAAAATCCTCCAGAAGCCAGAAAAATTACCAAGCCTCTCAAAGAGAGGGTCCTATAAAGAGGATCACCTGCTTCCTGTGTGGGTATCTGCATGGGAAAGTTAGGAAGAGATTTCTGAAGGAAGGGGGAGCCTGATGGTATGTGCCAATCCAGGTATTCAGAAGTTCATGGCTTCTGTCCTCAACTTTTGGTATCTTCATGCATCTAAAAATGTGGCCATCTGGTAGCTCATGGAGCAGCAAAGCAAGAGTCAAAATCAAGCTCCAGCTCTGACAAGATGACAAAGGTGGTTGCCATTAGCCTGAAAGGGTGGCCCTTCTGCTACTTCAGCTAACTATTCATGCCTGGTTGATAGAAACCCATAAATCAATCCATAGGCTTTCCAAGCAGAGAGTTGTTAGGAGTGGGCTGCCTTGGCTTTGGGACTGTGTGAGCAGTGATGCTGCTGCTGCACCAGGGTCTGGGTACCACCTCTGCTGCAGTTGTCACTGACTGAGTCCTCATCATGCCCAGCCAGTGGGAGCACCACTGACAGGGTGGCCAGGAGCCAGGTAGGGCCAGTGCCACTGTACCATGAGAGCTGTGGAACCAGCTGCCAGGAGCCTGTTCATGGCTCCTCCTGAGAGGATGCATGTAGGAGAGGGTCATGTCTTATTACACACACAGATTTAAGCTAAGATTCAATTACTTGTGAGTTCTCTAAGCAGATGTTTAACTTAGTTTAGAGCTATCCCAGCCACATGGGCAAATCCCAGACAGAGAGCCCCATGGCACACTGCTGTCCTGCCACTTGTGGACTGCTGCAGCTGGAGCTGCAATTTTGCAATTTGCCTCGCACGGGATTTCTTTCATGAGTTAACCAAGGCTGCACCAATATGCTATTTTTCTTTTATATTGCAGGGATTATTTACATAACCAAACAAAAATAAATCTCATAAGGAGGAATCTTACTGCAAAGGGTGAAATCTTTAACTTGTTCACAGCAGTAAAATCCATGGGACTAAGCCAATGTAGGCCAGCTGAGTTTCTATCCCTTCATGTTTAGTGATAAAGACCTGGTTCAGAGCGTTATGATGCAAGAATGCTTTGTAATGCAAAACAGACCAACTCCATACAAATGTTCCCAACACTGAACTTATTTCCATAGCAGACATTTAGAAGACAGCAGCACAATAGTGTGACTTGAGAAATCTTCAAGAGAATTAGAACAAGGAAAAAACAATCAGAAAACAATCATTAATGTCCAGGGCAGTTTTCAAAACCTCTTTAGCAGTTTCCTCTCCCCTCCTTTTTACAGATGTGGGAACAATTAACCACTTGGGAAGAATACTTTGTAAATTTGGGAACCCAAAAAATTCCTCTCTCAGACTCAACCCACATTAAGACAAAGATTTTAGATATTTTTGTTTTTATCTAATGAAGGATAAACATAATATTTTGTGCGGCGAAATACAAAACAGACTTTCCACACATACACTTCAGTCATCTGACATTTCAAATAGCTCTTAAAAAATGTCATGTAGCAACCAGGGTAGCAGCACTGCAGTGCAAAACTAAGGAAAATCTTTTTGACTTTTAGCACAGCACACCAAGAGAAGGAACCCAGCCCACCAGAGATCAGACATTACATCCCTTCTGCAGGATGAAAGGACTTTGTTAGCACTCCAAGAAGTCAGTACAGTAGTGATCTTGTCAGCCAGAGTAAGACTAAGCAGAAATGTCTTCTCCCTTCCAAGCAGTAAGGCTCCCCAGCCAGCCAGGAAGGCTTTGCAGAGCTCACAGGTTGAGCCCTGCTGCCTGCTGCCCTGCTGGGAAAGAATGCCTGTGAAGCTTGGAGGCTGCTTGGTCAGAAAATTGTGACTCAGCTCCATTTCTTAGCTTTTCTTGCAGCTTGGATAACCCCCTCCTTCTCCACCTCCCTGTGGTACCCACCTCCAGACCCCTGACACTGAGCTCATCTGGACAGACATTTTTGTGCATGTGTGTCAAAAGCCATCTACTATTTGATGGAGTGATATGATAATATCTTCAGGGGATAAAGCAAGCCAGAGTTCAAATAGACCAGCTGTAACCATGAATAACTGGTCTTCCCTCAGTATGTACAGCAAGAACACAGATACGGTGCAGTTTCCAGGTATTTTTAGCAGTGCCAAGAAAAGCAGAAGGGACCAGCAGCTCTTGCCTGGAAGAAGGTATCTGGTAGCTCAGACAGCAGATGTCTTAAACTTTTGTCCAAAAATGGTTGTGGATAAAGATGCAATGAGGTGCCTGCCATGCTTATATGCATAGTGTTGTCTGCACCTCAGAAGCTCTTTAGACTTTGCAGAAATAAAAATGTCTGCAAGGTTTGAGAAATACAGTGCTTCTCAAAACCAACAGACATTTTGCCTAGTATAGTGCTAACAAGGCTGCTTTTGTTGTGAAGTATGAGTTAAGTTGATAATGTTAGGATGTGTTGCGCTGATAAAGATAATAGTAGAACACAGGAACAAAAAGGAATTTTAAAATTACCAAAACAAACAAACAAACAAAAATTAATAGGCATCTCTCTCTCTAAAATGCATAAAATTTTTCAACCGAAGCACAGTGTAGAATAATTTTGTGTTCACATGTCCACACATCCTCTTAACAACCAGAAAAATGTTGCATGAGGATTAAAAAATCTTTTTTGACCAAATAAATCCATGGGTAACACAATCATAAAATACTGTCCTGTATCCACACACATACTAGTTTGCTTGTACCCGTACAGCTCTTGTATGTTGGGAATCTCTAAAAAAACAGACACATGGTCTGGATGTAGATCAACCATCTTTCCTACATACAAAACCAA
>NW_008684349.1:94789-97445 GCF_000695815.1 Acanthisitta chloris | reverse complement strand
GAGTGATGCATCAAAACTTTTGCAGATTGCTGTGAAAATTTAGCTTTGAGAAGGTTGACCTCTTTTATAGCCACGAGGCAGAATTTTCACAAAAATCTCACTTGAATGTTGTTATTATAACAGAAAATCTTTCCATGTTCCCATGAGATGACTTCATGGCATGTTATCCTGGAGACAAAGATTGCAGGACAGACATGACAAGTCCAGACAACATTAGTAGTAAGCAGATGATGATTTATCTGTTGGGAGAAATCCAGCAAGTTCTAGACTTGTTTACTAGACCCAGACCAGAACAGCTCATCAAACTGCAGTACTTAAAACCAGAGTTGAAGCTCTAATATTTAAAATTGTGTTTTGGAAACACTCTGTGTACACTGAAAATCTTGGATTGGATTCAAAAGTTGTATTTGAAACTGCCATCTCCTAATTAAAACAATATATTCCTAAATGCTGGCTTCAAATGATACCTTAAGCACATCTTGTTGATTGAATTTGTTTAGTGAATGGAGATAGAAAAATTTCCTCACAATTAATTTTCATTTATTTGAATGTCTAAACAATTTTACAGCCTCACGTTTTCTCCTCATTAAACTGACTTACAAATACTGAAGATTGGGGTACAGTTTATTCAATATCTTCCAGATTTTTGGCCGCATAATTCTGTAAATTCTAGGCTGACCTGAATGGTTGGAGTTAGCAAGAACTCAGCGAATAGTCCTAAAAAGTGAGCTGGATGGACCTGATGTGTATGTGGGCCTTCAACCAGCACAGGCTGCAAATTCTTCAAAACATTTTTCTTTGCAGTAACAGCCCAAGCACAACCCTGCTTTGGTTCTTTGTCTAAAAATATACTATAATCCATCAGTCCATACAGGTAAGTACAGCTCACAGTATGCCACTGGAAAGGATTGCTATTTCTACCCATAAATGCTGCCTTGCATTTTCTATTCAGGAGTACTACAGCACTTCACAGCTGCTCAAGACAGTGGTGAGGCAGGTAAGCCCTGCAAGGACTAGACAGAGCAAAACTCTGTGTGTGGCAGCCTGTGCCAGCTGTGGTGCAGGATCACCCTGTGTCCTCAAACAAGCACTGCCTTAGGAGGAATGTCAGAAGAGTGCTTATTCCAGTTGGAGCAATCTGGCTATTTCAACTTGTCCCCTTTCAAAAAGCAGCTGAGATTGTAAAGTGTTCAAGACCTCATTCTGTGTCTTTGTTAGACCAGGTGCCTGGTTTCCATTGCCTGGGAACACTTCTGCAATTTCAGCTCAGAAGGACAAGTTCCAACTTCCAAGCCTCCATCTTCTCCGCCACATGCTTCTTCAAGGATCCAACAAAGGCCTGACCTTACTTGGCCTGGGAGCATTTGCTGCAGCAGACACAAACAGAGTGAAAGACTTCCCCTGGGATTGCATCCCCTCTCCGTGCTGAGTCTCATGGGTCAGGCTCAGTCACTGCTTGCTAGGAGCATCCCACCATAACCATTTACAGAACAAGGCTGGTGCAGTGAGAGTGTTGCAGCAAAATGCATCTGGCAAGAGGACATAACTTGCAAAAAACTAGGGTGAGAAGAGTTGAGTGTTGGCAGCCCTAATAAGCTGAATTCCCAAAAGGAACTTGAAGGATTTGGCAAAACTCAAATTACATTTTTAAACAGTTACTGTAAGTGTAAATGTTATTTTATCCACCCCCTTGAACTGGCTCATCCTGGCCAGCCACCAGGCAACCACACCCACGCTCTTACTTTTACAGCTGCGGAGATGGGGTCAAGATTGTCTATATTCTGTGTAACACAAAACTTATTATTAAAGTAAATCATTTGCAAATAAATCATCCTCATTATGCAGTTCCAAGTAAAAGAAGGAATAAAGTAAAAGCTTGTGAGCTTGAGCTCATTTGCTGAGTGCAAATCCTGCTCCCTTCCCTGAATACATTTAAATTATTACCAAGAATTTGGACACCAAGGCAGGTCCTTATTTCATTCAAATCTGGGGAAGTTGTCAGAATAATCATTAAAGAAAAATAAACAACAACAAAACCACCCCAAAACAAACCCCATGGTTTATTAGGTGATGGCTATTCACAGGAAAACAGCTTTCAAAGGTCTAACACTGAGCCAGAAACCACTGGGAACATTATTTGCTCTTAATTTCAGCATTACTTTTAGCAGATCATGTGAATGTAAACCTGGTCCATCTGAGTCAGCATAACTCAGCATTAACTCTGATGGAGGTAGGATCTCAACTGCTATGGAGAGCTTGAAAACTGTCATGTGATTTCTGGGAGGAAATAAGTAGCCTTATTTTCAGAAGCCCTTTGAATTATCCAGCTTTAAATACTTAGGGGTCCAGTTCTGCATTTGTTCAGGACCATGCATCAACCAGCTCAAGAACTGCCAGTTTTCAGTGCTGGTTTTTTTTCACTGTTCCCTTTTGCCTTCTAGCAGGCTATGGAGAGCTTGAAAACTGTCATGTGATTTCTGGGAGGAAATAAGTAGCCTTATTTTCAGAAGCCCTTTGAATTATCCAGCTTTAAATACTTAGGGGTCCAGTTCTGCATTTGTTCAGGACCATGCATCAACCAGCTCAAGAACTGCCAGTTTTCAGTGCTGGTTTTTTTTCACTGTTCCCTTTTGCCTTCTAGCAGGGTTTGGAAGGT
>NW_008684349.1:78196-94768 GCF_000695815.1 Acanthisitta chloris | reverse complement strand
AATCTTTTGAATGATAGGCCAGAGGTATAACACACTTTCTTTAAGCCTTTAGGTAAAAATTTAAGGTTTGTTTACTTCTGCAAGTCTGCACAAGGTTATGGCTTTTTCCAGTACATTCTTCCGTGTTTCTGTAAGATACTGGATATGCATGAGAACTGCAAACAAATTTATTGTTAATCAAACCTGGCCTTCAAGATTCATTATATCTTTAAACAAAACAAATACAGGAATAACTTGTTATTAAGCACAATGTTATTTTCTGCCTGCTGCAATATTCACAAATATACATAAAGATTAGTCAGCTTTCATGTGATGAATCAAAGCCACAGGATGAGCTTTAAAGTGATACCACATCCATAAAAATATTATGTAGAAACTGAAACAGGCAGACACAAACTTTTGTCTTACATTAGGGTATGGAGAATTTTGAAAGAAATATCCACACCACATATTCCATGATTTTAACTAACCATTCCTATTGTTGTGTATCTTCTCTGACCTTATCTTGACCTTGACCTGATGATCTAGCCATCCACTTGCTGCTGTGGCTAATGACCAAATCTTGATCAATAAATAAGCCAAAACACTTTCCATATTTTATTTTTACGTTCATAAAGATTACATATTTATCTTCACATACAGTTTTGTAATAACTATTTGAAAAAATCTCACCTGAAAGACTGAATTAGGTTTACATTCTTTAATGTCTACAAAAGTGGAAGTTTCATTATGGATGCCATGTTGCTTCTCACTATGATGGTCATATGGCCTATAAACTTAAATTGACTTTTTCTACAGGAAGATTATATTTCCAGTATTTTTTCATTCCTTTCAACTAACACTTTAACAAAAAAAAAAGACTTTATATATTAATACTGGCAATATCTGGAAGTCATTATGTTTTCTGAATCCAAGGTTAAAATTGAAGAGCATCTAGTACAAGTGGTAAGAGTATTTTTGAATGCTACACATTTAGCCCCACCACTTTTTTTCCTTCCTGTCTACATGACTTAGATCTCAGGTCCTTCACAGCCAGAGTCTAGATCTTGCAAAGTGCCTTTCTGAAAGGAATGCTCTTTCTGCTCAGAAATTTTTTAGCAGCTTATAGGAGAGAAACAATAAACCATCTGTCATGCAACGTCTGTGCTGTTACAACCAAAGGAAGAACTGAATGAAAAAATTATGAACACACAGAGAAGACTGTCAGTAACTTACTGTCAGGTCCTTCACAGCCAGAGTCTAGATCTTGCAAAGTGCCTTTCTGAAAGGAATGCTCTTTCTGCTCAGAAATTTTTTAGCAGCTTATAGGAGAGAAACAATAAACCATCTGTCATGCAACGTCTGTGCTGTTACAACCAAAGGAAGAACTGAATGAAAAAATTATGAACACACAGAGAAGACTGTCAGTAACTTACTGTTTTCCTCCACCTTCTCTTTCCCTCTCTGTGGGACCTACCTCAGTCTACGGAGCACAACTGTGGTAACAACCTGTGAGGAGACCATTCCCACCACCAGCTCTCCTGCCACCATTACTCTTGCAGCACTTGCCACTCTTTGTCTGGAAATTACCTCATCCTTCACCAACACATGTCTAGTTGTTAAAGCCTTGGGAACCTAGCACTGATGCTCTGCAGCTTTGCCAGGGAATAGCCTCATTTTATGAGTCTCAGGATAAAATTAGCCATTTGTACCTGCAGTGTTGGTACTCACTTGTCCTCCCCCATTTTTAGCTCTTCAAATATGTAAAAATCATAGTGGCACACTATTTTTACACTTCAGAGAGAGACTTGTCAGGCAAAGGACACACATGAGATGTGGGAGGAAAAAAAAGTATCAATGGTCTCTTATTCACTCATCTTCCAAAAAACAGCACCAACAAAGGCACAACTGTTCCCACACAATAAAGGATGCATTGACAGTGCTCCTAAAAACAAGCTAGTGCACACTTGACATTCCTGCCTTGTTGAATCTTCACTAAACTGTTACAACTGCTCAATTTCAATGTGTCTGCTCCTGTCATGAACACCAACAACTAAAATTGCCATAAGAGCAAAGGAAATGCTGTGTCAGCTTGGGCAGTATCCATGCACAAGCAAAAGTATCTAATGAGGGATTAGAAGAACAGCAGGGCATGCAAAAAGTGGAAATTCCTAGTAAATTGGAATCTATTACATACAGATTATATATACATTATCTATTACATACAGGTATCTATATGCATATCAATTGCTATCTATTGCATCTGACTGACACTTACTGAGAAATATTACTTTTTTGGTCTTTCCAAAACTCTATAGCATTGTGTCCAACTTTTTAATTACTGGTGCATGCACAAAGGTAGTGGGGTCACAAGAAGTCCCATGGGAGGAAGTATCAGAGAAGACAAACCCTATACAAGCAAAATTAGAAATAAAAGTGTAAAAAAGTTTCAGCATCATTGCAATCATATACCTTCTTGTAATTTTGACAGGGTTATAAATATGAGGCCAAGGGGTGATGCATGTGACTGATTATCTGGCATGTAGGAAGTTCTGCTAAAAAAAATTGCAGTTATTTTTCAAAGTTTTCAGTAAACCCAAAGAAATCATTTCAGTTAGGAAGGTGGAATATTTGTGTTCAAATTTGTAAAGCATTTTGAAACAAAAACATTCTTAGTCATAAAATATTTTGATGATATTTTTAAGATGATACAGAGGCTTCTAAAGTTGTGACCTGTCTTCCCTCAGTAGAAACAATTTACTCTTTTTTCCCAGGGCATAATAAATTGCACTGACTCATTCTTGAAAGCATAATAAATTGCTGCCTAGGTTCATTAAAGAAGTCTGAACTACAACATTTTACTCAACCCTTACTCTATCAGTCTTGTTTAGACTGAGATTTGTTAATCTAAGGGAATAACACTGGTATATTCTTGTCATATTATCAGCCAACAGTGTTTGGAAAAATGCATGCTGTTTTCCATTTTAAAAAAAAAGACTGTATCAAGCACTCAGGGAAAGTGCTAACACTGTATGAATTATGAAGGGTAAAAAGAAAGGAGATAGTTTATTCCTAATCTACAGGAATGCTGAAAACTGAGACATAAAGGGATGCTTTCCAAGTACTCAGAGCAAGAACACTGCTAAGTTTACCCCATGGAGCTGAAACACCCCAGCATGATAAATGTGACAGTGATTATGTTGTCTTTATTGAGAGGAATGCCTATGAGCTTATAGAAAAGTTTGTATTGAGCAAGGTCTAAGAAGCTGTTCATCCTGCCTGCTGTTCTTCAAACAAAATGAATTGTTTTTCCTTTTTGCTAACCTAGCAGAAATATCTTTCCAATTTTAACATTTAGGGCCTGGAACAATTTTTCACACAGTTAGACTGAAGCTGCTCTGCATGTGTCCTGGTGAACAGACACCTGGCCCAAAGGAGGCTATAAAGAACAGCACAGTAATAAATATATTTTTAAAGAAAAAATAATTTCTCAAACATGATATTTGAGTCAATATTTAAAAACAGAGGTACAAGCCTCAACCAAGGTGAAAAATTGCAATTGATTTCAGAGACTGGAAGTTGATAATAACCTTCCACATAAACACATGATCACAAGATGAGCCCTGATGACTCCTAAAGAGATGCAGAATATTAAACTTCAATGTTTATTAGTAGTAAATAATGGTTAGGGATTTGCCTTTTTTATTAATAAACTCCAGAATACACTTCCCCGTGGCTATTTTTATTTCACTCCTGTGCATCAGCTTCCACTACCTATACAAGTTTATGCATATAATATTTCTTTTCAATGAATTACAAAAAAAAAAAAGGACAGTTGTTTCTGATTTTCCTCTATATGCATGACAATGTAGAAATGCATTGTGGAATTTGGCACTGACTCATTCTTGAAGCAGTTACCACATGTCCCAGTCAGAAAACAGCAACACATAGTTTAACATTTCTGGGAAAGAATCTAGCTGCAATAAAATGGATCACAGAAAGTTTGCAATCTATGAATTCTGCCCAGAGTATAAGACACCAAAAATTCCTCCAAATAAGTATTTGAAATTGGAAACCAATTCACAAATCAGGGTGGAGGTGAGGAGGAGGGGGTGGAAGCTCATTGCACTTTTCTGTTCAAAAATCAGTGCAAAGTGCCAATCACAACAACAAATGTTCAAAATCATGCAGACCATCTTTTGCAATCTGGCATATCTATCAAGTGAACATACTGTTTGGAGAAAATATTAATACATTCATACATCAAAAGGACTAGCACGAGTGCCTGGTTTGATATGCTTTATCACACAGGTGAGAAGACTTCCCTGAATTAATGCAAGTTTGAACTAAATACACCTCTCTTAGTGAAAAATCAGCTCATGGTTTCAAAAACTCCCAGTGATGGGGAACCATAGAATCATAGAATTTTAGGGGTTGGAGTGGACCTTACAGATTACCTAGTCCAAATCCCCCCTGCCCTGGGCAGGGACACCTCCTCACTAGATCAGGATGCTCATGGCTCATCCAGCCTGGCCTTGAACACTGGTTGGGACAGTCATCACATCCCTGGACAACCTGTGCCAGTGTCTCAACACCCTTACAGTAAAAAACTTTTCTAATATCTAACCTAAACCTCCCCTCCTTCAATTTAAATCCATTACCCCTTGTCCTATCACAGCAGTTCCATGTACCATAAAACATGGTAGGTCACCTGGTGAACAGCTTGTTATATGTCACAGGGTGTGTGTCCAGGCTTGAGGGTTTTATTTCCTAGGGAAGTGTTTATAATCTTCAGATTCCCTTCATCCCCCATTTCAAAAGCTGAGCAGTTTGCTCACTGTTTTTCAGCACACATGCATCTTCATTCCCAGACTAAACCTTCTCTCACACTGACAGCATCATTGCTCCAGTCTGAAACCCCCAGAACATTCCCTGAATCCACATTCAAACAACCCCATTAGTGCTTTTGGCAACACTCACTTTTCAGAGCTCATGAGCAAATAAATAAAACAGAAGTATCCCTTGTCTCTTTTTCAGTTGCTGTTAATAAGGTCCAGCATGCTTTCTGCATATTTGCAGACCACTCCTCCCAAGCATCATGAAGCTGAGGAGCACACCAGCCCATCCAGGGCAGCAGGTGTCCTGACAAAACAGGTCTGCTCACACCTTGTTTGACCAAATCACTCATCAAGGTACCCTGGTCAAGTCTCCCTAAGCTTTGGCAACTTATTTTTTCCCACCTCTAAGATAAGACTTGGGGACCTACAGCAGGCATAAGGACAGTGGAGCAACCTGTTCATAATCATTACAGAAATGACAACTCACGCACACGGACCAAGCCAAACAGGCTTGCTGTTATTAAAAAGGGACTTTTTAGGTGTTTGTCCCTGTACCCTCTGGACTACATCAACAATTCAGAGCTCCCCAAATCATCTGTATTTCATAAAATGTGAACAAGCTCAGGAAGCTGAGGGCTAATTTTAACCTATCCCTCTCTTCAATCAAGCGAGCAAGTTAAGGCAATGTGAAGTGCTCATGATGTGACTGCCTGGTAGGGTGACTGGATAAGAGCTGCCCCTGACTAGCAGGATGCCTGCCTGCTCCACCTATCAGGCTTCATGAAGATGTTTCTGGTTCTTCCTTCAGGGGAAAATCCAGCAGCTCAGGAGTGGGGCAATACCTCCTGCTCAAAACACAGGCCTCCCCTGAAAAGGAAATTTCACTGAGTGTCACAGACCAGTGAGGGGTATCACATGCTGTGTCACTAAGTAGAAACTTTCTTCTGAATCTGGTTTTATTCTCAACCCAATAACAAGACTTTCAGGCAGCTTGTGCTAGGGATGGGAAAGAAATTATCAAGCAGTTTAAAAAAATCAGAAATGTAGAGAAACAGAACAGTGACAGAACAAGAGCAAAACAGCCAGTATTTTGGTCCACCAAGATGCATGTGATAAGGTGCACTTTAGACATACTCCAATCCCCCAGGCTTCCTACTGCAGAAATGAAGAAAACCAGTGGTATCAACAACCACGACAAAGCTATGACAGGGTGTAGGATGATATTTCCTGAAAGTCATCCTGAGGATCAGTGCAAAACTTTCATCCACTCCAGAGGAGATGGTGGGAGCAAATCCATATCCATGGGGCTGTTCATTATCAAACATCTGAAATGCTTATGTAAACACCTTGCATTTACTTCATGCTTTGCCTTTAAAGACTTTTGCCAACATTAATAACAATGCTACTACTCACAGAGCTTTTGTAAGGATTAATTTGTTATGGTCATTAGAGTCCACTGCTCTTTATCACAGTCATGTAATAACATACTTGGTGTGCTCACTGAAACAAAAAAAAAAAAAAAAAAGAAATCAGCTGCAGTACATTTACATCCACTCACAGGAATCCAGTGATTTCTTCTCTACATGTTCTGGTGATGATATGCAGCCACATATTATAGTTTCTTAAACACCAGGTCTGCTCTGACTCTTGTATGCCCCTGTGAAAAATAATCAGCACAGTATCTGCCAATTGACCATTTCTTCTCTTTCATGAGGGCACTTGCAGTGTATGCTGATGTACCAAGCCATACTGGCATCTCTGTGAACACTTCTCTCCCCTGAGTATGGCTCACCCCATCCTCCCAGCCTCTTCCAGAGGTCTGCAGAAACATAGCAGCTTGCCTGTCACCTTGTTTTCTAATTGTTACAGAGAATCCAAGCTTTGGCCTGACAAGCCCATAAGGAAAGGCTAGTGTTGTTAGATCCTGATGAGTTACTTGGCACACAGCACTGGTGCATAAAGAAACAGGCTGGGGTTGATCTCTAAATTGAAGTTCCCTGCCCTGCTCCCCATTACTGTTTCATCAACATGTTCCTCCTTCTCACCATTTTTTTGACATAAAGACCATTTCTCCTACTTCAGAGACGAAAATTGATGGCTTTTACCTGAGGGTTAGTCCTTCACTTCAGTGCCTGATAGCAGTGTCTCTTCTTTTCCAGCCTCTTTATATTTTCCCAGCCCTTCCCCAACCTCCTCAGCCCCCTCCCCAGCTTCTGAGAAATATAAGGCACAGAGAGACCACAGCACAGCATCATCCCGGCCTCCTCTGGAATGGAATCAAAGCTCCTACTTCAGGCAGTGCCTAAATTTAGCTGGGATGAATCTGGGATTAGACCATCAAAGCAGGGAATAAAACCAAGGCGTCTCAAGTATTAGGCTGGAGTCCTAACACCAGCCCTGACATCGTGCTGTGGATCCATTCAGCAGTCCAAGTGTGCAGCATTAAAAATGACACTGATAAAGACCAGCATTGAAATCAGAGCAAGTAGAGATCAGACCTTTAAAAAGGACAGTAGCATACATCACCACTTCCACTCTATTTTTTAATTTATTTTAGGGAGAGTATTATTTGTATTATGACTGATCTCATCAGTATAGTGCTGGAGCAACATCTAGTTTTCCATATGCACATACAGGAGGGTGCCACCACCCACCCACAGCCCTGACCTGGCATCTTTACAAGGTAACTTCATGCACCAGTCTGCCATGGCATGCTGCAGTGCAAATGGACCCTGTGTTTTGCTCTGTGGTGGTGTTTAATTGAGTCAGTGAGCAGTTGGACAGGTAGACAGACTCATCATGGATGCTTGTGCTCAGGGACCTATGCCTAATGGAGGTAATTGCATCATGCTGGGAGGAACATAGGAGCCAAGACACACCCCTGGGTAAATGGCACCTGATGGTATGCTTAATTATAGTTAACATGCTTGGCTGTATGACCTCAGAAATCAGAGATGGCAAAGACCTGCTACATAACCTAACCACTACCGTGGTGAAGCATGTCTCCCTTCCTGTTGGAGGCAGTGAGCCTTTCACTGCTTTTCTTCACAGGAAGTTTCACATTTTTTTTGCTACGCTCCTGCTGCTTGGAGATTTGTGCTGTCTCTTGTTATTGCCTTTCATTATTTTCTGAGTCAACTCATTTCCAGCAGGTAAGAGCTCCTTACAGCCTCTAAGTCCCACCTGCTTAGTGCTTCACTGAGCACACTGACTTATATCCACCCTTCAAAACAGGGAGTGGAGGCAGCTGTGGAGAGACCTGACCTCCCCATAGCCACAGGAGTTTCTTCCTCCCAACAAGGTTTGGGGTGCTCATGTGCAAGGCCACTGCCCAGGGCAGAAGGTCTGACCCTGCCACCATGGACATTAAAATTCCTCCCTCCTCCTGATGCCTGTGCTCCCTGTGTCCACCCATCTAAGGCACCTTCCACTTGTCTGCTGCTTTCTTTCTGCTCTGCTTGCTGTGTGACAGATATCTATAGAAGGAAAAGAATATGAAATACAAAAGAATTGATTTCCTTCAATTCTTTTCTTCTCACCAATATTTACATGTTTTGGTGGTGCTTGCTCTGGATTCCTGATTTTTTGCAGCAGCACTGGTGCAGCAAGTCCCACACAGACAGGACCCTGCATGCACAGCACTAATCCCAAGCCACAGACTCCTTCCCTGCTATTATCTGCTGAACTCTGATGTGAGATGTGTCACCACAGGAAGTTCTTCCAAAATTTTCTGTCTGGTAAATGAGGAAATACTGCAGGCATACAACAGGGAATTCAGATATGCATTTCTCCACACCAGAGTCAACAGAATCTGCTATTTATTTTTTAAACCCTGAGGTGGCTTCTGTGCACTTTTGACCTGCTGTCAGTTTGAGCAGTGATTAGCTATTCACAATATGGAAGTACATTCTGCATCAAGGATGCATTTATATAAGTATGAAATACCAGGAATTTAGGTGATTTATCTCCCCTTCTATGCATTCAGCACTGAAGATAAACAAAAGTGAAAAGAAAGGAATGGGTCTGAAACTCAGAAAAGAGCCTCCTGTGTTTGGGTGACAGGTTCCTACAGCAAGCTGAGGCTGCCAGAGCTCAGGAGCAACACAAGTTTTCAGACTCATAGCCGTAATCCTTTAGCAGAGCTCTTCAGGCATTTGTCAGGAATGTAGCATTTTTACAAAGGGTCTAAAAAATGAAAACAACCTGATTTTTGTTGTCAAATGCAGAAAACTTCTGGATAAGAAAGTAGCTGAGTGAAGCCTAGACCTTTGTTCAACATTGCAGAGATGTCTTGGTGCTACGACTGGGGACCAACTGATCGGTCTCCGACGTGGTCCCTTGGAAGCAATGCTGGAGGAGAATTGCCTGTGTCACCCCATCATAGAATCATAGAATCAACCTGGTTAGAAGAGACCTCAGAGATCATCGAGTCCAACCCTACCGAGATCACTAGACCATGGCACTAAGTGCCACATCCAGTCTCATCTTGAAAACCTCCAGGGATGGTGAATCCACCACCTCCCTGGGCAGCACATTCCAATGTCTGATTACTGCTATTGTGTAGTTGTCGGCACACAGTATGCCAAGACGTACCTGGTTTCCTGGTGAAAGGCTTGTGATGCACACTGGTGGGAGATGTTGCTGGCTGCCAGACTCGAGGTAGCAACACAGCAAAGAGTCTGGGGGGGTCCAAGAATGCTAACACGATGTTAATGCTGTGAACGACAGGCTGATTTTCCTGGAAGCCCCAATATCTAAAAGATAGCATTCAAAGTTGTGAACCAAAGGAAAATAAGCTTTTCTCACAAGCAATAGCCCAGGAAAGAAAAAAAAAAAAAAGACACATGTAGGAAAACCACATGATCCAGAATAACTCAGAGACATCTGAAGTAATGCTAAAATAAAAGGTAAAATCACTACATAATCTAGACCAATTATTCTCATTGCATTCCTATTCTGCTGCCCAAAACAACTTCCTGTTCACCTAATGAGAAATAGTGATTTTGTTTTCAAAATTCATCACCCTTCCTGAATTTAAAAGAAATAGAAATTTTATAAATTAAACAAAGACACATTTGGGTAAATATTATTTGAGTACCTTCTATATCACTATGATACAACAGTTTCTTCCAAGGGACAAAAAGAGAGGAAGTGATGCAAAACAACAGAATGATGCTGAAGAAAGTCAGTAAGAAGTAAACTTGTGAGCATCTGCTCTGGGCTGACACCAAAAAAGCAGCAGCAGCAGCAAAATAAAATATTTATTAAATATGGTTCAAAGGCTTATATCAGAACTCAACAGAAAAGGGTTATTCACCCCTTCTGCTCTTGAAAACTTTTCACCTGAAATGACCAAAGCTTTTGCAATTGAAGAAATATTTTTAATTTGAACTGAATGAGGAGAGGGATGCTGCTATTCTTGCACATTGTTTCGCTTTTAGAGGATAGCTACACTCCTCACACTCCTCACACAGCAGTGCATGTTCTTCTTGTTGTGGAGAAGACAATTTCTCATAGCAGTCATGTGCTCGCAGTGCATCACATGAACCAAAGATCTGCTGGAGATCATCTTTTTCAGGGAAACACAAGTCTCAGGTACCCAAACAGAAATTCCCATGAATGTTTGCAAAACATTATTTTACAGCCAAAATATTTATGCTTGGGTCATGTTTTAGCCTTTTGATGGATGAATAAATAAACAGCACTTCTAGATATAAGATGAACATTCAATTTTTTTCTAAAAGAAAAAAATTCCACTCAAATGTCATACTTTTAAAAGGTAAATAAACCCTTAAACCAACAACCTTGAAAATATACTTATCAAAGAAGGGTTTGTATGAAAATACTTTGCCTAGGAAAATACATATCTGAGCCGCAGACCAGTTTCTTCTAAAATATAGCTCAAACTACATGAACCTGTGCTTGGAAGTGCTGCTCTGATTTAGGACAGTATTTCTGGACATCAGAAAATAAAGTAACTTCTACTGTTGCAAAGAGAAACTTCCTCAGAGAGAGTCTTGGCAAACTGATGCAAGATTTCTGCAACCCTCCCGTGTCCCCAGTTTGCTGGGAGGTGCAGATAGAAGATGCTTCTTTTCTGGAAAACACCTTCGAGCTTCATTTTCCCATATTGAACTTTTGGGGACTGTGTTTACATTTAATAAAAACTCATTCATATAAATATGAAGAGCTACTGCAGCTGCTCTCCAACTATCCACTTCACAGGGGTATCTAACATTTCCATGTAAAGCTTTTTTTCTCAAAGCTATGGAATTTCCATCATGAGTTAACCAATGCCAGAGTCAGTCTAAACGGAAACTATAACTATCAAATGCAGGTTAAAAAAAAAGAAAAAAGATAAAAAGTTCTGTGCTGATGCTCTTTCCAGGATCCTCGAGAAAAATGAATGAAATTCATGGTCTTCTGGCACTTGCAGCAGCTTTAGCCTGAAACCATCATGCTTATTAGAGCCTTGCCAAGAATATTTTCAGGTTTTGACTGAGCAACCCACCTGAAACAAATGCTGAATTCTCCTATACATTGTCTCTAATGCTTTACCATTTCTACATGCTGTGAACACATACATTATATTCTGACCCAGGGCTGCATCTTGACATATGGAAGTTCTTAACTTCCCAAGCTCTAATGTGGATGGACATGGTTTATGCTTCTTCAAAATTCCTTTGAATGACACATTTTAATATTTTTGTGTTTCTGAACAAAAACCAAAATACACAGAGCAAAAATTGGGTTATTAACTGGAGTCATTAAAATGCCAGGCATAATACATCTCAAAGGGGAAATAGAAACAATCTGGAATTGCAACACTGACATTAATCTATTTTGAACCTTTGTAATGTCTAGCATTGCCCAAGAATAAATCTGTAACAACATCCTAAGCAGTATAGTTTCACTTTTAGATCTCATGTAATACATCAATTTCGTCATGAAGAACAAAAACTATGTTGAAGAGTTGAGTTCAGTACAGATAGATATTGAATGGACATGAAAAAATCTCAAAGAATTGGGTGGCTGCTTGCTGTCAGGGGATCAGTGCAGTCAATGGAGCTGGCTTAGGTGAGCAGGGAGGTCAATGGGTGCCAGGTGAGCATCTCATGTCCTGGGGAAGAGAGTGCAAGGAAGAGTATCCAGGCTGCCTGCCCCCTCCCTATCTTCCAAAGAAGGAGACCAATGTTGGCACTCAGCTGGTGACCCTGCTGCCCTGTCACAGAATTTATTTGCAAGAGTCATTTTCCTCCTCCCACAAAAAGAAAGCTTTTCCCTGTGTTTAACCTGGATTTTATTGGCTGAAATTCAATTAATTAATTTATATCCTCTCTGCAGATGCCAAGGAGGACAGACTAGCCCCAGTAACATTTATGCATCCTTTAAGGCTGCAGCCTGGTCCAGTACCACTGCCCGTCTTAAGACAACAGTAAGCTTAATTCATCCATCCTCCCTTCAGCAATCACAAGCCTTGGAAACATGATCTCTCCCACCACAGCCCTCTGGGCTAACTCGTTTCTCCAGAGCCTCTGGAAATGCGTCATCTGCCATAGTCCAGCTGAGGCATTATCCATGCAGAGCAGGACAGAAGCATTACTTCACATTTCTTGCAGGCTATATGCCTGTTTATACAAGGCAGTGGATGTTTGCTTTTTTTATGGCAATGCAACTCTACTGACTCATGGGCAGCTTGTGATATCCTAGTACCTCCAGAGCCCACTGCCTGGGTGCACCACCTACACAACTATCCTTCATCCCACATCTGAATGCTCACCTAGTCCTGCCTCCACTGACTGCTGAAATGGGCAATTCTCTCCTCATCATAATCACACTAAATCAATGAGCCTTGGGATGTCCCTGAAAGGCTATTTAACAGCACTTCATTAAATTAACTTTTTTTAAAAAGGCATAATTGTCAGCAGATGGCAGCCCTCTGGCATGATTCAGAGCCCATGCCACCAAGGTGTCCATCTTTCCTGTCTGCTTTGTGGGGACGGAGGAGATTCGATCCAGAGGTGGTGTCCTGGGTGAGTTGCTACAGTGCAGAGGAGCAGCCTCAGGAGAGAGAGCTGTGGAGACAGTGGCTCACCAGCTCACACCTCCTCTTCTCTCCTGATCCCAGAGACTGGGCTCAGCATGTCTGCAGCAAGACTGCCCAAGCAGAAAGTCCATTTCTAGCATCAATCCCTTTGCAAACAGTCTTTCCTCTACAGTTGTCTCCGCTCATCTGGAAGCAATCTGAGGCCATGATGAAATACATGCCCTGCACTCAGGGAGGTGGGAATTTTGCCTGGGGGTTCTTGTGAGCGTGCATGCATACACACACACACACACACACACATACAGACACACACCTCAGCCATGGGAGTCACTGCCTGGGGTCAGGCTCCCAGCTGACCCCAGGACCACGCTGGCGAGAGGGCAGCAGCACATCCACCTCCATGGATTTGCCATCCTTCCCAGCCCTGCAGGGATGGTGAGCTCTGGGAAGGAATAAGGCTCCTTTCTCCAAGTGAGGTTCTCAAACACCACACGGGATGGGACTTTCTGTTCTGCTGTATCAGTCCAGGGGAGATACTAATTCAATCAGGTATTTATTTATCGTACACTCCAGAAGGAGCCTAGGCTATTGAACAAACATGCATTGGTCTAAGTGGGTCTGCTTTTTCAAAATGCCTCTATAGCTTTTTTTCCCCCCTATGATCTGTGCAAAAATGCATGTTTATAAACAAATTGCAAGATCTATTTATACTATAGCTCAAGACATTTAGACAGTAGCGTCTCAGAGACTTTTGATGGAGGGAGTAAATGGGTCTGGAAGTTGATCTGACAGGAAATAAAAGCTAAAATTGTTTTTCTAAAAACCAGCAGATAACACTAACAAGCTGGGATGAGTAAGAGCATGGAATCCAGATCAAGATGTTGGATGCAGCAGTCTGTGTACTACAAAAACCTCTGTCAACTGAAAGAGATTCACATTTATAGAGATAAACAACAGTGTGTTCTGTACAAGAACAGAAGTGGAGCAGAGCTACCAAAATCCCCAGCAGGATCTCATGTTTAGCAAGAGAAAATTTCATGGTGAGCAATATACAAAATAATAAAATAAAAGCCAAGACTAATAAATGACTCGAATCCATAGACATATTTTTTGGATGACTGGTTGGGTCAGCACGATCTCCACAGTTTGTTCTAGAAGAAATCTTGATTAGATCCATTCATACAGATCTTTATCACACATGTGAACTTCAAGTTTTACCATGATTCCAAAAGCAAAGAACAGATGCAGGATGGAAACCAGCCAAATTAAAGATGGAAACAAATACTCTTGCAGGAGTACTGTTGTTAATGCCTCTGGAGGGGTACAACTACATTGAAATATGAAAAAATACAAATGTAGCAATTTTTTACCCTGGTAATATAAGTGTCAGATAAACAGTTCCTAGCAAGTTCATGCAACCAAGACAACAGGGGGAGAGAGAGCCCACAGCACCTGGATGACTAGTATTAGACATAATGAGAAGGAAAAAAGAGCCATAAAATGTTAGCATACTGCAGCTCCTGAGCTGCCTGCATATACAATCCATTTACAGCCCAAACAGCTTTGGCAGAGCTTCTGGAGGAAGCAGCGTTCAGCAGACAGCCTTGCAACACCAGCTCCAGGAAGTCATCAATCAACTCAGGGAGTTATGCTGAGATTCTGCCCAGATGAGAGGTTATCAGCAAAAATAATGCTCCTGCCGACAAAAACGGAACCAAAAATAGATGCTTGAATACCTAATCAAGTCAAATCCTTGTTGTGATCAGCAGGCAAACTCAACACCCTGCACAAGCTGGATGTCCCTGACCTTCTTCTGAAGGTCCTGTGGAGACACAGCAGTGTTGGTGGTAGCATTTCAGCATGTCAAGATGACACATCAGCAAGAAATAAGCAAGTTCTTACAAGGGCTAGGCAGTTTTGACTGGAAATGAAATTACTAACACCCAAGTCATATGCAAAAACAGCCACATGGAGTCAGAGCGAGGATCCTGCTCAGCATCCTGCTCCTGCCCCATGGGAGGTATCCAGGAATAAGCAAGAGAGCAAAACACTTACAGAGAGATGCTTTCCTGCTTCCTTCTTCACATCATCTGTAGATGAGAAACCTTGACCAGAGGTCACATCTTGCTTGATAAAGAATCTGCGCAATTGAACTATCAATTCAAAGAAATGAGGGCACTGCAAGTAATATTAGTCTCAGTGAGGGTGTACACATCTGGATACAGCTGAGGTGTGAAAAGGTGTGAACCCCTTCAGTCCACCTCAAACCCTGGGGGAGTTATAAAGCACACAGATAATGGGGCTCCAGGCTCCTGCTGTCTGAAGTATCTGACAGCCAGGAATGTTGGCAGGAAAATGGGAGTTTTTATTTTCTGGCATAATCACAGTGTCTGGATCAGGGTTTCAAAGTCAAATACAGTGTCACATGACAAGGTCAATATTTTCTCTGGCCATGAATGTCGCATTCATTGTTTTCACCCACATCAAGTCCAGGGATGAACTGAAGGGGTCATATCTAACTGGCAGCAACATCTAAGATGTTATGGGGTTCCTATCTAGAAACAGACCCCCTTTCTAATGAAACTGTGGTGAGAAAAACAGTCCACTGTGGTGTTGAAGTCAGGGGAACATTTTTCCTTTTGACAGCCAGTTGTTATACACAAAAACTGACAACCCTTAGAGTCCTAAAACTGTATGTGGTAGCCTGTACTTCAGCAAATAAGAGAAAAAAATTGTGCATTTTCAACAAACAAGAAATCTACATCAAATTTCTATGAATTTAGAGCATTTAAAAACATAAAAACCCATTAGCATTTACTATTGCCCAAATCTTTATAAAAGAAATATTTCATATTCTTCAAGGGTGTTGTGCAATGATATTTTTCATATATTCTTATTATAGGTTTAGTTACTCAACAAGGAGATGCCTATTAAGTTTTCATGTGGAAAAAAATGTGTAGGTCATCTCATAATGAAGACTGCTTTCCACTTCATAATCGGAAAGATGAGTAATAAAACCCTTATATTTTCACAAGAATAGTAGTAGCTTAAGTTAGTAATTTTGCTGATCCCAGCAAATGATAAAGATTGCCTAAAGTGTCTTTCATACCTTTACAATCACTTAAGAGCTAAGCATATTCTGGCCATGATGGATAAGAGCACTCAGTGAGCAAATCTGTTGGAAGTCTGTCTTTGGAGGATGAGTACAGGTGCTGCACATCTGGTTGTGCACCTAGTGGTAAGTATTTGAAACTGCTCAGGAAAATAAAGGAAGAGGAGATCTTAAACAGGAAGGGGAAATATAAAGGAGTCAGCAAGGAGTTAGTAAGAAATCATTCAGGCAATGTGAAAATGAAAACACCACAAAAAATACACACTAAGAAATGGGAATTCAACAAACTTCTTCCACTGAAAGCAAGTTAGAGTCCATGCTGTCCTGGGAAGCAGGAGGCTCTATGGCTTCAAGTCACAGAGTCTACTTAGATAAGTTTTTCTTATTTTTACCTCTCCTTCAGTGTTCTCACCATTTCTCCTATTTGTACTATGATGTATGATATGATCTGCAATACTGTTGACCAGCTGTTATGGACCAATTTCCTTACAAGATGATTTTAGATCAGTTGCAGCTGAATAGGGTTTTTTTGTGCCAATGATGCTGAGCATTTGAAATGGTTTTATCATGCAGACAATTGCTTTGTTTCTGTGGAA
>NW_008684349.1:25774-78168 GCF_000695815.1 Acanthisitta chloris | reverse complement strand
AGGAATGCATTAGGGTATTTTTGTCAATATAGGCACTGTAAATCAATGTATCTATGAAAATTTCAATATACTATAGCATTTCCAAGCCATTTATGGAGTTTGACAGTTTTTCAAAAATATTAAGTGCAATATGTGATCCCAGAGAGAAATCATTAAATCATCTCTCTGTTGTAATAATAGTTTGATAAAATATCCATTTTTCTGACTGCTGATTAGCTGTTTTCAATGCCAAGAGCTTACCCAGCTGATTCTTACACCACCACTATAGCAAGGCTGCAACTAAAAGCAATCTTTTTAGATCAGAGCTGCAGGTTGCATGTTTTGTACAAGAGACCTGTTCCCAGGAAAATGCTTTCCAAGCATACATTTTCTTTACAATGTTCTTTTAGTGTTCAGAATTGTATGTCTCCTTATCTGTTGCCTGTTTTCATTTTGTGAAGTTTCACTAAACAGTAAACTATGACTCTTTAGTGTTTTCTGTAGGGATTGTCATATTCTTATATTAATAGCCAAACACAAATCTTTTCAGATTTATTAGATTTGAGACTAGATTTGAACAGCGATACTAGGAGAACTGTTTCCATCTCAGTCTATTTAACTATACAGCACAGAAAATCTCACAGTTCTTTTCTTTGTGGAAAAAAAAAGGCTATTTCTACTCTAAGCACACAGCACAGATTTGCCTTTAGCCAGAACACTATTTCTTAAAATGAGTCATCCATGAAACCAGATAGGTTCAAATTACAGAAAAAAAATTTCTTTGCAAACTAATCAGTGTTGCAAAAGCAGAAATAGCTCAGGAGACCTGGAGAGACTCCAGTTCCACAGCATTCATCCATTCCCCCAGTCCCCAGTCATTCAGTCTTCCTGTCATCCTCCCTCCTTTTGGGATTGTTATGTTTTGGTTAATGCAAGACTAAAAATCAGTCCAGAAATGGATGTGTTAATAAGTAGTAAGAAACAAGTAATTTTTCTATTATGACTTCCAGTAGAAGAGTCACATTGTAGAGGCTGTACTGAGTTCCATCTCATAGTCTCTATTATAACTTTTGTTACATACATAAATTTAGGACAGCATATTTAATTTACAGATAACCACAGAGTGTCTCATCCAGTGCATTCCCCTGCCTGTTCATGGAAAGAGTAGACAACATAGCACACTGTTTATGTATGTGGTTTTGATGAGCTGAGTCCAAAACCAACCATTTTCTGTTCCATCTGGGGCCATGAAAGTCAGAGCTTGTCCTGGAAGTACAGGCATTTCAGATGAAGAAGGCAACTTCTTCAGCAATTGTAGAAGAGCCTGGATTATTCTGCAGCACATAAATCTTATGCTGTGCATTTTTCAAAACCTTTGCTGCCATGACACACTGCAACATGGACTCATCTATTTCAAGCACGATTTTCTTTCTGCCTCCTACTTGCAAAAGTCTGCTTAGGGATGGGAGCTGAAGCAGGGCTACATTCCTGACCCTTGTATCCTCACCAGCCAATGCAGCCAGCCAGGGCCACAGGAGACAGCTCATCCCAGACACCACCCAGGCACAATGCTACGTTCCAGCCTGCATATAATTATTTGGAGAAGTGGTTTTCATAAAACAGGGTAGTCCCGTGACTTCAAAAATATTTGCAGGAAAAGCTCTGTGATGTGTGCACTTCTTTGCAGAACTGTGAGCCATGAATCACATTTATCATGAGTCAATGCCAACACACACTGCAGATGGCCTGAAGATTGTGTCAAGGAGAGCACTATGCTGTGCTTGTCATCGAATCACAGAATTTTAGGGGTTGGAATGGACCTTACAGATCATTTAGCCCCAACCCTCCCTGCCATGGGCAGGGACACCTCCTCACTAGATCAGGTTGCTCAAGGTCTCATCCAGCCTGGCTTTGAACACCACTAGGGTTGGGGCAGCCACTACTTCCCTGGGCAACCTGTTCCTGTGTCTCACCACCTGTACAGTAAAAAACCTTTTTCTAATATCTAACCTAAACTGCCCCTCCTTCAATTTGAACCCATTAACCCTTGTCCTATCACTGCAGTTCCTAACAAAGAGTTCCTCTCCAGCTCCTTTGTAGGCTCTTCAGATATTGAAAAGTTGCTGTGAGGTCTCCACACAGTCTTCTCCAGGCTGAACAGCCCAAACTTCCTCAGCCTGTCTTCTCAGGGGAGATGCTCCAGTCCTCTTAACCAACTTCATGTCCCTCCTCTGGACTTGCTCCAACAGTTCCATGTCCTTCTTATGTTGAGGACACCAGAACTGTGTGCCGTATTCCAGGTGGAGTCTCATGGGAGCAGAGTAGAGGGGGAGAATCACCTCCCTAGACATGTTGGTTTTCCTAGTCCTCTCCTTGGAGTATGTGTCAGATACCTTCACAGGTGCCTAGCATTTAAAAATGCTGACAGCATCTGGTCTTGGCATTCAGTTTTGTGGGAATTTTGGAGAAGAATGTAAATAGTAATAATATGAAATATGCAGTTAATTTTGGGTGGAGATTTTTAACATCTTCAAGGTTAACCTGATGAATATTTTTCAAATATTTTAATTAATAATGTACACATTAAAAAAAAAGTCTATCTTGCTTTGTTCAGCTCATAAAACTCCCACCAAAACTGCAATATTATATTTAAATTAGAGGACATATGGGAAGGAAAATCTGTAACCATTTTTATGTCAAATGAAGTGCATTAACTGTCAGACATCTGTATTTGCATTTCCATTCTCCAAACAGTTTGTTAGCACCTAAACAAATTCACAATATTCCTCCATGCCATTGAATAGAGATTCATTGTTTACATCTACCACTTCTTCTTCCACTCTCCCTTCTCCCTTCCTGCTCCCTGTCTCCAAAAAGGTTTGACTGAACAATTGCACCCAGCTCAGTCACTGTCAGCTTTACCAGACATTTGGCTGCCTGTGGGCAAAGGCTGAGGATGGGCCTTCCACTTTGAAATCAGACAGCCTGTATACCAATACTTGCAGTTTCCAATGGGAAACCTTTTACTTCTGTTCTTTCCCATTATTCTTTTGCCTTTCTTCTTTCTGTGCTCTCACGCCCATGGTTGAGGGAGGTGTAAACAGAGTCTCACTATGCCCCAAAATACATAGGAGCACTTCGGGAAGTTTGACAAACTGGAATACATGTTTAGATTTCCTGACTCAGAGACAATGCAGAGAAGAGGGTTCTGGCAATCTTCCTGGAGATGGGATGCAATTGCTCTGCTCTGCAATATACAGTATGGGTTACAGGCAGTTTGAACATTTACAGAGCACCAGTTCAAGAAAGGCAAACCATTTTCTAATCTGTGTGTTGCAATTAAATGAAACTTAGTGGATTTCCTGCATATGAGTAAGCTGACTGGAAAGAAATCAGATTGCTGTGAACTGAAATGATAACATAACACTGCACAGATATAAGTATGGCACAGTTCCTCTTAGAATGCCTCTTAAATTTTGTTGCCTTTTCCTCCTCTGACTTCTTTCAGAAACATGCACCTCTTCATCGTTTCCTTATCTCTATGACTATTCATTTCCTGCACATGTGGCATTTGAGACAATTCACAAAATTTCACCAAATCCACAGAATCTGGGGAAAACAGATTGGAATTTCCAGGTGGTATTGGTGCTCATCACTATGAAAAAGATCTGATCTGACTTCATGGTCGTAGATATAAATGTGTTTGTATATTCAATTTTAGTAGCAGGTACCTAAATACACTCGAACCTTTCCTGGCTCAGTTGGTCCCTAGCCTGCCTTCTCTACAGTGTGCTCTCTTTTGAGCATCCATGGCTTCCCCACCCACAGCTTCTTCTGAAGTCCTTCTCCATTGCTGGACTGCCTTCTCCTCTTCAGTGCTCACAAAGCCCCCAACAGGCAGATCCCATCATCCCCAGATCTCCTCTGGGTCAGCTCCTTGCATTCACAGACTCAAGCTCTGCCAGGGGAGGTTTAGGTTGGATATTAGGAAGAGATTTTTTTACAGAGAGAGTGATCAGACATTGGAATGTGCTGCCCAGGGAGGTGGTGGATTCACCATCCCTGGAGGTTTTCAAGACGAGACTGGATGTGGCACTTAGTGCCATGGTCTAGTGACCACAGTAGGGTTGGACTCGATGACCTTTGAGGCCTCTTCCAACCTGGTTGATTCTATGATTCTATGATTCTATTCCCCCATGTTGCTGTCCCCAAGGCGAATGAGACATAAGCAGGTGGAAATTACACTAAGACGTTCCAAATTCTTCCCATATTTTTAAATTTGATTTTTCATGTAAAAATTTAGATTATTTTTTTCTGAAATGAGTTTGTACTTGTTGATAACATCATTATTTATAAAGCACTTGAATTCCAGTGATCAGCTTTAGTCTTCATCAATTTGCATTTTTTTTAGCGTGATTCAACAGACCCAGACTTTTAAAACCAGGAAGCTAATGTTTTCCGAAAGGCTGAACAACTAGTACAAGAGGTCAAGTGCAGTGAAACTGATCTCTGAAATTCAAAGAATCTCTTGTGCAAAAGCAATGCCTTTTTTTGTTCAAAAAAAAAAAAAAAGAAATAAAGAAAAAAGAGCAGATCATAGAAACCTTAAATGAAGCTGGGAAATGCTTTGTATTTTTGTCTCTAGCAGTTATCAAAAGTTTTTATAGAAGTCTCAATGCACAAAAAACACTCCTGCCCCGAAGGTGCTCAGCTCCCCCTTGCTCTGTGGGGATTGCCTAGACTGTAGAGCAGATGACTTGCCCTTGAAATATTAGTATAATAATCATGATCATATACAAATATTCTAGTTGATATTTTTTGTCTCAGAGCCAAAAAAAAGCCCCAACCTAAAACTGTTTAGAGAATACAGCGGGGTTTCTTTCCTTCCCTATGCAATCACATATATTTTTCCTAGCAGAAGTGACAAAAACCATTGGTAATGGATAAAATCTTAAGAAAAAATAAACCTGTTTCAGATACATCTCAGCTAAAGAAAAGACAGCGTCAAATATTACGGTGGTGCTAGGATTTTCATTATTTAAAAGCAATCTCTCTCAGCACAGGAAACCTTCAAGGGAATAATAAGGCAATTCAAATGGATGTAAGAAGAAAGCCAGGATATACAGAACATGAGACAGCTTATTGCATTGTTCTGAAATTATCTGTTCAAGTAGGCATATTTTAACTTGCATCACAGGCACTTCTAAGTGATCATGCTGCATTCTGCCAGATCATGTTATCTGTACAAATCTAGGTAGACAAACATTTTAATTCATAAAATCACAACACTGATTAGGATCATGAAGGATGTGCAAATAAAATTCACAGAGGAAAGAAATGAAGAGCTTCCCAAATGAACAGCAAGAAAAATGAGAGAACCTTCAGGGGAAAGGTTTTAGGAAGCAGTAAGTACATCTGAGAGAGGCAAGGTTATCTGAGATTTATAAATTTTTCCAAATATTTATGCCAGGTGCTAAAAAGCAGTGTTGCCCTTGCTTAAAACTATTTGGACAAGCAGGCTTACAGCCTTCCTCTCTGTGTAAACAATATAGCAGCATTCTAAACAGATTAATAGCAGTATCTGTTCAAGTCAAATATTTGTATAAGCTAGATGAGTGGAAAAGGTAGTCTAAGGAGAATATTTTAACCACAAATTCTAAAAGGTACTGAAGTGTCCTGCCTACATGCAAACAGCCCACCTCGACCAAATCATGCTGTTTTAAATGAAAAGGTTTCATGACCTAATCCATTATTTCCGGTTACCTAAGAAAGATTTTATCCCCCTTTCAGCACTGTCAGAGATATTTATATTTGTGCTAACCATCACAGCAGAGAGGTACCAGTACAAAAACCTTTCAAACCAGGGTTCAACTGCCAAGCTCTAGACTGAGAAGGGATCACAGGTTTGCTCTCGTCCTCCTGTCCTACTGCTACAATTATGAATGAATAACTAATGCTCAAATTGTCTCATCTGCACCTAGGTGGAAAGGAAAGCAGTAGAGGAGAGATGGGGACCATGCTGCTGTGTCATGTCACAGCATAGCAGTGCTCCTGGACCTCAGGGCAGGCTGCTCAGACACAAGCTATTCCCATGGAAAGTTTTTGCTGCTGTCATATGTGCAGCAATGGTCTCAGCCTACTGTCAGTCTGTAACAGAGCTGAATATGGAATAGTTCTTATAGTCCATAAAGCCTATTGGAGAAATTCAGATTTTATTATGGTGTTCTGGGTCAGACAAAATTGACAGACACTAAACCAGGTTGAATTTAAGAAGACTGAAAAAACTGAGGTGATGTTTGTCTCTCTCATACCCATGATGGGTGGATTTGAAGAAAGATTTAGACATCCTCTTGCATATGAATCAACATCCCTTATCCGTTTTTGTCCTAATTTCTTGAATTTTTGAATTCAAGTAATAATTCATTTCAAAAAATGAACAGCTATGGAAGTAGAGCAGCACATCACAGAGGCTGAACTATTTTATAGCTTAAACCTGATGCGTCATGTTTCACGAAAATGTTTTCACCATCTGCAGCTTTCTCTTGTTTTGTGGAAGACAGAAGTAAATGGCTTGCAGGAGAGGCACCACAGAGGAGCAGCCAAGATATTTAGGTGGCACAGCTGTACTGCCTCAAGAGCTAGATGGAATTTTTTCTCCAAAAGCAAGTGGAGTGAGGGAGTCTTACAGAGCTACATGCATTCACCACTGGTTTGTTAAACCTGGCATTTAACTTCTTCTGCGCTGGAAGGCAAACAGCAGTGGTTAATTGATCTGGATCACAGAAAGACTGGTGGGAGCAGCCAATGCAAGGGAAAATCTCCTTCCCCTATAGCCCAGTCTCTACACACTAGCACCTGTGGTCTCTGGGGTGGTTACAACCCCAACAAACCCACTACCTCCAGGACTTGCCCATTTCTGCACCACAGTGGGTGGCAGTACTACCCTGGACCTGGTTGTTTTGGGGACCTCAAGCATGGTCTGAGAGAGCAGGAAGGGGAGAGGCAGTACTGAGTGCACCAGCAGCAAGAAAGGGGCACACTTGGAGGCACACAGCTCCAGTGAAAGTATCAGGGGGCTTGTTAAGTCAATGGCCAGTGGCTTTTTCTGCTTGGCACAGTAAGAGCCATCTATGCTACCCAAGCACTGAGCAGGAGGTGATGCATCTGGTGTGCAGCTCTACTAGGTCAACATTTCCTCTCCAGCTTCCATGTGTGGTCTGAATTTGTCTCTGTGTTATACTGGAGCTCCAAACCATGACAGCACAAACCTACTAATAAGGTGAGAGAGGTAGGGGAAAGGAAACAAAATCCTCTATGTAGAAGAGCTGCAAACAAACAAACAAAAACTTCTGCAAAGGAGCCGCAGTTTGCTAGGGTAGAGTAGTTTTTTTCCCATTATTTTTTATTATCTTTATGAAGAGGTGTGCAAGCAGGTGCTAAAGGCTTTTGAGAGAGACACTGCTTTACTGAGGATGCAGGAGCATCTTCACTTGCTGCAGGTGATTGTCCTAGGAGGAGGGAGTTGTTACTGCATACACAGCCAGAGGGACAAGAGGGAAGAAGGAGACAAGCCCTGGTGTGAATGCAGGAGCATCAGGTGCTCCCAAAGGAGGAAGCTGTGAGCTTCAATGTGTTTCTGAGCCAAGAGCAGACAGGCACACTGCTTCCCAAATTGTGGCACATCCTTATCAACAGCCACAGGCTTTTGCACAGACAACTCAGGTTTCTACATGCTGTCCAGACTTTTCTGCACCCGCTGCTGGACTCCTCCTGACTTCTCTTTGCAGCACAGGCTCCCATGAAGAAATCTCATGTAGGACCTGGTTTTCCAGCTGGTTTTCAGCATTCCCAGCTGGGCTTTCTTGCAGGAAATGTGCACCTTGGAGCACAGCCATCTGAATCGGCTGTAATCCCGACGGCCTTCCTGTCTCACTGGGGCTGGGAATAGGAGCCATAAAGCCTGGCACAGGAACTGTCCTGTCCTGTCCCAGACTCAGAAAGGCAGAATGTTAAAATGAAAACACAAAATAACCCAAAATACACAACCACAATCCACTGTTGCTCAGCAGTGGCACTGGTCTGGTCATTGCTGTTCACATGAAGTTTAGAAAGGCTTTGTTCAGCCTGAAAAATGTCTTTCCATCTGAGTCTCAGTCTGCAAGACATGTTCACAGTAAGAAAACTCCCAGCTATCAAAAATTAACTTTTGCATGATTACAGACTGGGGCTATAAGTCCTGAGCTCAAATCTGAGAGAAATGGGTTTGGATTAAATAGTCCATCTTCAGAGTCTTGAATGCTGAATTTCAGCTATTTTGCTCAAGTACAGAGGTGGTGCTCTAATCAGCTATATGCAACTCCTGGAAATGTCATTGCAAGAGAAAAATTATTGATGACAAGTGGGACTAGATTAGAGTATATTCCAGAAGATCAGGAAATGGAAATGGTGCTTTCACTTAGATGTAGATGTCTCGGTTTCAGGGGAGTCTCCTTAACAAGCAATACTTCCACGGAGTTCATTTTGCAAGTGAGGGGATTTGCTCTTCCAGAGGATGATGACTGCTGACAGTCACAGTCCTGGCTTTCATGCCACAAACATTAGCTTTCAAAGGTTTGTAATCACAAGTGGTCTTCCAGACACATTTCTCCAAAATGTTGGGTTAGTATTCTGGGAATGCTTCCAGAGCAAAGTCCAGGACCTTTGTCTTGGATCATGATACCTCTTCCTCCTCTTTCAGGACTTACTGGACTGGCAATTCAGCTAGCATCATCTAATTGCTCAGATAAACCAAATCATACGAAATCTGGTCTGACTCATAGGAGGAGATTTCACACTCTTGCACACAGGAACACAGGAAAGACTCCTACATTTTTAAATGATTACTAAAAGATATAGCAGTTTCTGAAAGAGGCTGAAAACATGGCTCTGTCCTTACACTGGTGTCAGATGTGCTATGGACACACCACATACTTCTCTTTTGTACCAATTGATCAATACAAACCTATCAAACATGTTATCACCTATTCTAATTTATTGACAAAGGCATTTAACTTGCAGAGTGTTGAGAGAAAGCAATTTTCCATATCAACTAAAAATAAAACTAATAGCCTAATTGCACACAGGAAGTATGAAACACTCTTCAAAACAGGAAGGAGAGGATGCTTTCTGGATGAATGACCCATCTAGATGCTTGTTATTTTCTAGTCCAAGTGGATTTCTTTCCAGATGAGCATCTTGCTTGCACCACTGCTTGTGGTGCTGGGATGCATCACATGTTTGTCTGTGGTTAGAGGAATTTAGTTTATTCAATTAATAAATATTTTAAATAAAATGTTCACTGAAGCCTGCTCTTTTAGATATAGCTCTTGGATATAAAGCACCGCATAGAAAAATAAAGTCACTTGAAATGTAGTTTTATATTCTGGTAACTTTTTTTAATGTCTTGCTGTTGTACAGGAACATTATACCATGAGGGGGGCAAGTACATGTTTGGGGGGCGAAGGGGAGTCTAAAATGAGGATTTTGAGACTGAAACAATTTTTAGAGAAGTTACAGGAAACCCAGTTAAATGGATGCCAAAAAATTTTCCAAGTCAAGCCAAATTCAATGTAATCTAAGGAACATCAGAGGAACACTCAGAGCCTTGCTATGATTATCTGTGTCTGTGCCTCAACACACGGTCCAATTTTCAGTGCAGTGTGACTTAGCAGGGTGTTCATAAATAGACCCCTAACCTTCCATTTAAGTCACATTAAAGCTGAATTTAGCATCCTATTGTACTGCCATACCATATGCTCAAATAACATGACAAGGTACTGATTAAATGGGAAATGCAATTATTCCAAACTCAGAAATACCTGAAGCATTCTTGCTGTTCAGCAGATCATATGCTACAGCTGAGATGGCAATCGCTTTCATCTGGTTAACAATGGGATGATTTTTTATACTCTATAAAGATGGGATTATTTCATTCCCCTTCTCCCTTCTCTCCTTTTCACAATTTAATGGCAATTAATATGCAAACACACTGAAGAGCTTTATTCTCAAATGCATCGTCTTGTAATTTAATAGATGGAAGATCCAGAGCTTGTCCACTGCCACATCAGCAGAGAAACACAACTCTGTATGGAGGTAATCTTTCCCTCAGCACCCTCTGAATTCAGAGACTGTCTGAAAGCAGACCTTGCTGAGCTCTCATGATGAATCACAGTTACACTTTGGACTCTTACATACCTCCACTGGGACAGAAATAAGCTCCACTTAAAATAGGGTTTTTCATTTCTCTACCCTCCCTCTGCTTTCTCATCCTTTAGATAGATGTATTCTTTGGCTTATTCCTAATCACAGGAGAAAAACAGAGGACACATTAGGTTTATAGTTCAATATACATAGAGGAAAGGCTAAAAATCAAGCCAAAGTATCATAAAACTTTCAAGGCTAACTGTGCACACAGCAAGCTTTGATGGCTTGTGCTTGCACCAGTTGAGCTCTTAGAAGCAATTTATCCTCCCTTCTCACTGTCCAGCTGCCTAGTGCAGGATGCCAAAGAACTCCTTTTGCTGGGCATGATCACCAAGAACATGGACATCAAGGCTAGGTTGCCCTACTACAAGATGTCAAAGCAAAAATCAAGTAGACCTGTGGCTGTGCAGAGGTCAATGCAATGAGCAGAGAGCTATGGTGACATTCCTTCAGCAAACCAAACTGCTGGAGGCCAAATGAGAGAATCTGGGACAGTCACAGCCAAATTTAGGGGTGAAAGAAAAATTCCTCATTGGACAGAGTGTCTGTTGTGCAGCCTAGAAATTGCAGAGGTGGATCTCAATGGTCTATTCATCTAATGGTGGGGAATATAAACTTGCAGCTCGCTGCAGATGAAAGGAGGTACCTCAAGTTGCTGCTTGACTATCCAGCAGCAGCAAGGTGCCTGCAGGGGCCCTGTACACTTCATGGGGTGCCTTGCCAACCCCATGACTACAAAGCCTGGACTAAAAAAGTCATTAAAATATCTGTGTTAGACTAACAGGCCACCCCCACTCAGACTAAGTGGGCAGTCATTCATGGTATAGAAAGAGCCATGCAAAATGCTTTCTTTTCATCATGGACATCATAAACATCAATCCTTCTGCAGCACTAGGGAAATATGTCTCAGTATTGTTCTTTTAATCTCTAGTTATTCATTCATCAGACAGTGATGAGCTGTGATCACCTGCCATCCTAACTAAGGACAAACCTCACACACCCAATCACAAGCAGTTTGGATCCTTGAAACAGATGGTGAAAGAAATAATCTATATAAATCAGAAAAGTCCATTAACAGCTTACAGGAAAAAACCCCAAATATATTTAAAAAATGCTCCCTTTCTCTCAACAAAATACATTTCTGAACAGCTCAGAAAAGCTGTACTTTTCACCAGCAGGGATTTCCATGGTATTGGTTATTTTTCGATCGATTCCCCAGTATTACAGCAGTTCCTTGGCTGGAGAATTTCCTTGGCCAGAACAAGAGCTCAATTTGAATTTCAAATCTTGCAGACGACACAGTGGAGACTTCCCTTTCAGGGAGCACTTTAGTCTTCTAAATTTAAAATTCCAGATTTTAGTTGACTTGGCAAAACACAAGGATCCATAATTGTGCATGCAGAATATTGCAAATGTGAGTGGATGCCAACAATCCTGTCTCATGCAGGCAGGACAGCTATGTTTGCAAAAAATCATTTCCTGCGTAGGACTTCTGATCCAGAAATGTACTACAAGGGCTACAGCTCTTGTTTCTACTGTACAGTTAATGGAATTAAGATCCAAAATTAGAGTACAGCAAAATAGCTGTAGAGAAGAGACCATATAATCTCTGTATTTTTTCTGGTTTTCATTGCTCGGGCAGCAGGCAGTGTGAAAGCACTAGGCAGGTGACTAGAGGAGCCTGGCACACCCAGGGACCTCCTCACTACAGAGGGTACCGTCCAGTTACCAGCCCAACAGCAGCTGAGCAGCAGGTGCCCCCAGTGCCATTGAGCTGGGCCAAAATACAGCCTGTTCCCTTCTCAGCAAGACTGTCACCTCCTACAGAAGTTGATATAGTCTCTTGAACTCATTGTGGCTCAGTGTGATACCCAAATCACCCCAAATTTTGAAGCTTTAGATGTATGTCTTAGTATAAAATGTTTCAAGAGATGTACCCAAATAATTTCAGGAAAATACATTTTAGCTGCTATTTTTTTTCTCCTGTTGCTGTGTGCTTATCTTGATGTGCTGTTACTGTCCCCTCAGCATACAGTGAATCAGGAAGAACAAATACACATGGACCTGAGGCAGTAACCTGCCAATAAGTCTGTTCTACTGCTCAGTGGTGCAATCTAATGCTGTGTGTGACAAAACCAAAGCAACCACCTTCCACAACATACAGTCTGCTCTAGCTGTATTTTTGTTTTCTACAGTGACAGCATAATAAGTATGTAAAAAACCATGTGCACTTCATGTACATACACATATAAAGATATACATACATACACATTTCCAGTACTCAACCTCAAATGGAAACAAGTCAACTTGACAATTAGCCAATACAAAGAGAGCTAAAAGAAATTTTAGCTCATACACCTATTCCTACTTCCTCTGCCAAGATGTGGTTTAGCCATCACATTTTCCTATTAAAAAAAGAAGTGTAAATGTTTCCTCTGTTCCTGTGTTAAGACATGTAGAAATAGGAAAAGTTACTAACACAATGACTGTCTGGACAAAACTTTATAACTTCTATAGCCAAAGGGCAATATTTTGGTATTATGGCAGTTGACAGTACCCAGAAATCAGCAGAGCCAGGATTTCCCCCCCAGCAATTCAAACGTGCAAAGTAAATAAAACATAGAAAAAGAGAAAGACTGCAACGTTTGATCTCATGCAGTCATTAACTTCAAGTACTGTCTGCCTTTACCACAATAGCTCTAAAGAGTCATGTAATTCCTCATTTTTAGATATTTCAGTCTCAGGAGAGGAGGCTCTCAATCTGAAAAAAGTTTTAAGTCATGCTGCAGTGAAGCTGAAGAAGGGTTTAAGAGACTTAGTGAAACTTAGAAGCAAAGAGAGAGTCAGCTCCAGAGCTGAGAGCAGCACAGCCTGATCCTATTGTAATCCCTTCTCAGTCCCTCTGCAGCCTTGATCCTTTAAAAATTCAAAACACTGCTCAGGTTGGGAGCACCTTTCTCAGGAACCTACTGTTTGCAGCGTGAATTCCTAGGGAAAAAAATAGGTTAAGCAAAAAGTAACAAATGAAAAAGGAGCCCGGCCCAGAAAGCAGTATCATACCTTTAAGTACTTTGACAGTTCTAAGTGTTTTCTTCCTGCTCAGGAGGCTTGTTGGCAGCCTTAGCCGACCTGCAGCCTGCTATGTCTTTAATCATGGGCTTCTGGCCATGGTTCATCTGGGAGCTGCTTGTACGTTCCTGGTTAATTTTAGCCTTCCCCATTAGCATTAGGGGAGATGTGCTGTCTGGCATGGAGGCAGAAGTGGGGACTGGCCATCAGTCTCAGGGGTGGAGGGGAAATCTTACTGTAATTGTGACAGGCTACAGCTTATGCAGAGAAATATGCAGTTCTTGCATCAACACACAGGATCCAGGTGACACTAGGCCAAGAACCAGTGCTCTGCTCCCCACTTCCAAGGGGGTGAGGGCTGCCTTGCTGCTGACTCCCCCATCCTTGATGCTATTTAAGGATGAGAGCAAAGGGAAGAGCTTTGCTGCATTTTTTCAGGCCCTCCAGAAGAGAGGGGTACGTGGGCATATGACCCTCACAAACATCCCCAAACAGGCCACACAGCCTGAAGAGCTGCCAGCCACTCACTCCTTGACCCAGGCAGAAAGTTGGGCAGACTCTGGCCATGAATCACAGGAATTAATGTCAGAAGGACTTAAACATTTGAAGTCTCACATAAAGAGCAAAAGCAACAGACACAGCAAAGAAAAAGGTTCAGGATGTCTCTATGGCTACTTTAAGAAGATGCTGATACCTTCAGAGGCTGTTTTTCTCTCTGGACATTGTAAGTCAAGAGACTCGGCCCACATTATGGGCAGCAAATGAATGAACTGTTTCCCAGGACCATCACAGTAGGAGCAGGATCTTTCTAGCACACTAATTACAGGGAATGGTGAGGATGAACAAAGCACACTCTAAAACTCCTTGTAGATGCATTAAAGATGACAACTCTGCTCAGAGGCTCTCCCAGAGCATCCTGTTGGACTCTACAAGTCATGTCACATCACATTATTTGATGTGATGCCATACATGGCTGATAAAACCAGACAGACACACACAACAATAATGTAACCGTGCCTCCAGAAAATGGCAAAATTAGTCCCCTGGGACATTGTGACCAAGTAAATTAAAGCCAGCATGGAAACAAAATATGTTTCATATGTACTTTTTTTTTGCTACCTAGTATGAGGTTATTCATTTAGCTTTACTATCCAGAACCTTTTGCAAGCAGCTGGCCATATAGGGACAGTCCTACGGAGAGAATATAAACTGTCCTTTTGCATGCGTAAATGAGAAGTAGCCACAAAATACATCCTGTTGACAAAAAGATATAAAAATCACTGGAGAGAAAGAGTAGATTAGGTATGCTGCAGTACAGCATTTATTACTTCATCACATCGTTCTGGAAAAATGATGATGCTTGCCGCCTCTTCAAATTAGAAGGCATCTTCCTTTCAATTTAACTCTGTGTTCCCAGTACAAGCCTCTAGCCTTGGGATTTTAGGTCCTGAGCTGTGAGTCAGCAGAGCTGCTGTATTGCTTGACTGATTCAAGTCTTGCTCATCAAGCCATTGTCAAAGGGGTTGCAGTGCCATTATGTCTCTCCTCAGCTATTACTGCACCTTCGAGGAGATGAAGCTTTCCGTCTATCCCGGTTTGCTTCATCAAAATCTCTCTTTTGTTCAAACTGCCATACTGGATCAGACATAAGGTCCACCTCCCCCCAAATCCTGGGGTCTAACAGCAGTCCATGGCCCCTGCTATGCTCCCAAGGGAACACTGACCTAGCTTCTCCTGCCCACCGTACTTTCTCTGCTATCCTTGATTAATACATAGCTTGTAACAATTACAAAGTATAAATATTTTTGGCATGAAATGGAACTATTACTGATGTTAAATCATCCTATAAAAGCACTTACGGCAGATTTCATAGATACTGGATCACATGTAAATTCTTTATGCTGTCAAGCACTGTTTTGGGAAATATAAACGTTCTTTGTGTATATAGAAGACAGACTCCATGATTAGCCTGACCTGTCTTTAACACTTCCCAATCCTTTCCCCATTCTATTACAGTTGCCCATTTTCACCTTTAAGACAGTAACAACAAACACCAGTGGCAGGACTAAGGGAAACCAGGCCTGAACTCTTCTTCAAACACATTTTAAAAGTTTGGGGTCAGATATTTCTGTCACTTCTGAGAACGAAGCCTGAGGAAAAAAAGCATTTTCTTAGCTCACATTAAAAAACCCACAATGCACTTACAAGAAAAACTCTCAAGCACTCTTGCTCTGAGCGTGGGAGTGGGATTTGGGTGCAGGAACACAGATGCTCAGGAACTGTGACACCCAAGTCATGACTTCAATGGCAGGAAGTCTGGGAGGGGAGACAGCAGCAGGCAGCAAAGAATGCAGCAGATGGGCTCAAGCGGCAGGAATCAGTGGGCAGAGAAGAGAAATGCCCACATACTTACCAGAGCATCTCCCCATCCTGAGGCCAGGACAGAGCCCAGCTCACCTGAAGTTCACCACTCCTCTGCTGCAAGGAGACAGCGACTGATGCCTCTCCCTCTGCTCTTGCCTAGGTCCCTACGGATAAGCAGCAATTACTGATGGTCAGTAACTTAGTTATTTAAAGTGCCAGAGATCTGTGTAATAGTTTCTAAGGCCTCAGGTGCAGCACAGGTGCCAAATAAACACCTGTACAATGCTGTGCTGAAAAACATCTGGGGGCAGAAATAGTTTTTTACAAGCAAACTGGATAGTTATACACAAGGAAAAAGTAAAAACCAGTACTTAGAAGACTAAGTTTGGCAATATCATCTAAGGCTGAAATGAGGCTGTCTCTACAAGCCTAAAGCAATTCCTTTCATGCTTATTTGTTGGGATACTGTCTTGCAATTACACAACTACTTAGAGGTTCTTTCCATACAATCACTGCAAAGGAAAGAGAAGCTGTAGAAACACTGTGGACTTAGATACAATATAAAACTGTTGATATAATCCAGATACTTCAAAAAATAACTTACTTTGGAAGATGAGGATGGGGGCTACATATGAAAAAAGTTACTTTTACATGTAATTCAGCAGAATATTGGCCAGCAAATCAGCTTTACTATTCACTTCTTCCTAGATAATGCTAGATTATCTGAACTAAACTCTTCATCAGGCTACAGCATATTCCTCTGTTTTTAGCTCCCTGATCAAAGCTCCTTTGAGCTGTTTGTTTGCTGAGTTGCATGAGCATTCACATACTGGACCCTTACATCAGAAGACTCCCAAATACCAGATTTTTCTTTTTTTTCCTTTCTTTGGTGCCTCTGCACAAAGTCATAATAATGTACATCTATTTCAGTGAAGCACCAGAAAAATAATTGCAGTAATGTTTGTGAAACACCAGGTTACCCTAATGACAAATACCAGGTTAAGGCAGGAACAAACTTTTATCTTCAAAGCAGATCTTAAATATCATGCAGTAAATAAGACAGAATGCTAAGTGCTGAATGAGAAGAAGCTGTAATATTACTTGAGAAACAACCATCCACTCTGAGCAAGAAGGAGAGACTTTTGCATTCATGTGGTTAAACACTACCATCTGAGCATACTCCACTCCATGCAATGAAGATGAATTAAGAATGCACTGTAGTTTGACTCCTGGTATTTCTCAAGTGTCTAATTTTACAACCAGCATGACATTCTTCTAATATTTCTCCTGGGTAAGCATTTGATACAAATATCATGACTTTTAAAACAAAAACAAAACAAAGCAAAACCCAAACAAGTAAATTCTTTGCTGTTAGGAGGTAATAGCCCATTGCTTGAGGAACTCCTGGCTTTGAAAAAACACCTGGTAGAATTTTGAAGTAGTTCTCTGAAACAGTTCAATTACTTTCCTCTAAGTAAACCCTGCTTAACACTGAAGTAACACATTGCTGTTGCTCTTCCAAGATGCTTTCTCAAACTGCTGAGCTACTGTGCCTGCTTGGACCTGACCAGACGCTTACTTGTGCAGCAAGTCTGGGGAAATGCACCCACCCAGGCAGGAAAAGCAAGCAACTACTTTTTGCTTTGAGAGCATCTAGCGTAGCCCCAAGACATGCTGATAAGAAAGTGACTGGCTCAGAGCACAGCTGTGTAACATATGCATTTTACTAGGGTTTGATGATTCATGATTTCTATCTAGTAGTTTCATCTGGTTGTCACATCGGACAGAGTAAGTAGACTCCACAATGCATACTCTGGAGCCAGGGCAACAGCCACTCAATTCTCCCCAGCACCCTCATATGGGGTTCACTCGCCTCCACTCACTGGCACAACTTGCTGCAGAGCTGTTTTTATCTCTCCTCTTTTCTAGAAGCAGCCTATATAAGCATGGATATGTTTGTGTGTGATTTACTCTGCATCATCCCCCACTACGTGAGCCAGGCTACGCCCGTTCTTAATTTCCCTGAGTGCTACTTTGCTGAAAGTAGGCTTATTCTAAGTTACCCCTTTTGCACCAGGCCATGCTGGCCCCAAAGTGGGAGCTCATCTTCTCCAAACACATCCTGCCCTAAGCCAGGAGACCAGTCCCAGAGCTATAGCTACCTCCTCCCTCCCTCCTGCCATGGGGCAGGCAGGGTGGGGGGTAATCCTGACTGCCCAGGGAGCCAACTGAAACTCTTCTCCTTCTGCTTTGGTGGCTTGTTCCTCTACACTGCTTGGCTCAGAGAACAGAGCAGCTTCTTGCCTGTAAGCATATCCAAGTTGCACAAGTGAAAAAAGCCCCTTCTGGCAGGCAGTTGCTCTCCTGCTTTAGGGAAATCTAGCAGAAAAAGTGGAAACAGAAGGATTTTGCAAAAAATAGCTGCCTAAATCTCTACCACCTACTGTGAGGGTCCCTATCTGGGCTGTGAGAGCAGTTGACAGTCTCTCTGGTTCCTCACTCACATTGGATTGGTGTCTGTAACTGCCAAAATGCCTTCTTCCATTTGTGTGTGGCCATGAAGGGAGCCCCTCTATGACAGGGGCCAGGATCCCATCAGATACGAGCTCAGCAATGGTCATCCAAGCAATGGAAGTCCCTGCCCTTCCCATTATGAATGGTAGCCACAGCACCAGCATGTAAGGATTTATAAACTGTGCCTGTTCAGCAGTGCTGCCCTGCTACGAAACAACAACAGGGTAAACAACACTTTAGAGTCAGGCTCGGAGTGCAAAGATCGTTTCTTGTCTTATGAGAGACCACCCAATTTCCAAACACTGATCAATGAAGGCTCACGCATTAAGGAATTGCCAGGTTTGAAAGATTTATTTACACTAGGTTGTATATATTTTGCCTCTGTAAAAAGGCAATCTGATTTGGCAATAGTTTACAGAAGGGTGTTGCTTAAAAATACAAGTGGGAAGAACATTTCTATTCTTTGTTTTTTCGGATAATTTCCCATTTTGTAGCTTAAAAAAAACCACGGTTTAGAAGACATACCCATGTGTTTGATGGATTCACAACCTTCTTTTATGGCTACAAAGACTAAGCATGAACCTCAAAAGATTGTCCAGTCTATCCCCCTACACTATACACAAAGGACAACCCAACCATCCCCAACAGACATAGCCTAACCTGTTCTCAAAATAAACTCCAGAGAAACTGATTCTTCTCCACTTACAATTATTTTGAGACTGAACATGCTACTCTTATCAAAACTTTGGTCAGCAAAAATTTAATATTTTCCTGAAGGTCATTAATGACCTTATTAAATAGCAGTGTGTTTAACACTGGTCCCTGTGGCACCACACAACAATTGCCAGTCTATTTAGTTACATTTCTCTTTTGATGACTGCATTTGGATGTCTCTCAGCTAGCCATATCTTAAGTCACTTATTAAGTGTCTTGCAAGATACACTACAGCACTGCTTTGTAATCAGGATGCTCTGCGGTGCTAATGCATCACAGAAGTCCACTGGGTCAGCTATCTGCCCCATTCAACCCTTGTCTCTTGAGGTCTGACATCAGGAGCATTTAATAAGCCCTAGGTTTTTTTCTGAAACAAAGTTGACTAGTTGTAGGTACAGTCCTTTTGTTGCCTTTGTCCCTTACTTAAGCTCCTGAATAGGCAGCTGACACAACTGATATCAAATTAACCAGTTTACAAATAATTACCATGCATGGCTCAACTCCACTTCTGTGATGGGATTTCCAAAATGCAGCAGAAATTACAGGCAGTGAGATTCAAATCCCTGCAGTCTGCTGTGTAAGAAGCCTAGTCTGCATGCGAAACAGGACCATAGCAGTGGAAGGGATGAAACCAGATTGGTGTCCTGCTTCACCTTTCCACCCCAGGCTCCTTTTTCTGGAGCATAAGTGTGTGAATCTGGCTGGCCATGTGGAAAACTGGAGCCATAGGCTACTGGGCATCTGGCCAAGATATACCTGCAGGCTTGGCAACAGCTGTCTGCTGTCAAACAGCATGGAGAGCAGCTGAGTTTTCCTTCATGGAGTGAAGAATTAATGGGGTCTTTCTCCTCTGCCCAGCTGTTGATTTTCACAAAGCTTGTAGGAGCTGATATCTGTGAAATATCTCCTCTGCTAAACTGGTAAGAATCTGTGGGTTTGGAATTAATGGGACAGGATCTGGCAATCTTTCTGCCTTGTTCTGTAGGAAACTCTTCTTTTGCCTAAATGGTCTTTTTCTCAGACCCACTTGGTTACTGAGGAACTGAAAAGCACTTCATTGTTCTCATGAGATCCAGAGACAGCCTGTCATTGCTTTTAAAATAAGCAAAGTACTTAATGAATCCTTTTTTGTATCATTAGTACTTGAACCATCATGAGTGATTTTGAACAAAAATACTTCATACTTCTTCAATTTTAAAAATCACTTTAAGTTGCCATTAAGTGCCTTCTGTGGCTAATCTCTTGAGGAGGGCTTGGGACTAATAAATTTGAAAACAAGGGAGGTACCCAAATCACTCAGAGGTAAAAGTTTGAGCCCTGCTCCTCTCTTCAGCACTGCCAGGTGCTTAGCTCCCAGCTCCACATGCTCACCTCTGTCTGTCTCTCCACATAAACATTCGCTGTGTGGCCAGCTCAGCACCCAGCTAGTGTGTGTGAAAGTCCAGGGAGATGCCTTAACAGCAGAGCCCCTGTCCTTTGTGGATTCACTCTGAAGTGTCTTTGAAAACTTGACCCCAAATATGAACAATGGCAAACAGGTTGTTGCAACAAAATTCTTTAATGAGTCGTGATGGGGCTCTGGGAGAGTGAGGAATACAAAAGACACTTGCTGATGGCAAAAATATGTGAAATCCTGGAAATAAATGAAAATTTCCTTTCTTGTGCAATTGAATGAGTCTTTTAAATTTTAACCAGTCCTTCCAGAATATTGCTAAATCAGCTCCCACCCTGCTGTGCTGCCACGATTACTTCAGAAAACAACTGGGGAGAAAACTACAGGGACATTACTGATACTGATGATTTTTAGCATGCTTTTCTGCCTTACTTTCCCTAATAGCAGCAGCAGCTAAAAATGTTGAAGTACATAACCTTGACGACACTTTTCCTATAGCAAATTGAAGAGACATCATTCTCCTCAAGTGAAATGTATGCTGACCTGGGACTCTCACAGTCTGGTGTGGCAGCATCAAAATATTTTTTTTGAAAGAGGTCTGGTTTCCACAAAGAAACTCCTTAAGTAAAACAGATGATGTAATGTATTTTTGGTAGGAAGAAGAGCCATTATATTCTTGACTTCATAGAAAGGCAAACCTGCATAGATTTATAATCCTCCTACATGATGGATTGTTGTGCCTGAGAGCTCTGAACCAAAGTACACCTCAGCTTTGAAAACCATCTTTCGGACCTTTTGATTTAGAAAGATCCTTTTATACTCTGAAAGCCAAGGATTCAGGGAGTGAGGCACATGCTACATGAAGACAATGGCAGCAACTTGCACTTTGCCAAGTATATGTTGTGTGTTACCTGTGAATTTTCTGCCCCTTGAATAGTAAATTGGAGGGATGACTTGTACCTTACTTAGCACATTAAAGCCTCTTTAAAAGTCACATGCTGCTGGGACATAATGGCCTATATTCTAAGCAACTCCACAAACCCCTGTTTTCATGGCGGATAGCATATCTTCTGATTGCACAGAAAGTGCACATAGACATACATTTTAGGGATGTAAAACGTGTTTTTGAAATGTGCCAGAGATCACCATACATGAAATTACAGGAGCATTATTTTCAAACAGTGGTCATGAAAGCTAAGCTTGTAAGTTAATATTTATATTCCTAGATATGAATTACAGACAGATCAATTTATAAACCTAATATTAAGCATCTCCTCTGCACTCAACAGAATTATTTGTACATCTTATAAAAACCTGAAATCAATTTTTTTTTAGGAAACTACATGGAAAGTTCTTCACTAGCATTAGCTGCTATAGCAGCATTCACAGTGTGAAGGGCCAGCAGAACACTGATGAATTTCTTTCTGCTTTTGCAGGGGAAGAAATTCATGTACCATCCAACTCTGCTGACAGAATTCATTACACCCATTGCATCCCCCTAGGAGTTCTGTGAGGTGGAGATCAGAGCTGTGCTAGAAAAGATGTGGTGTAACTGACCATTAGAATGTGCATCCTGAACTCATTCTAAAAACCCACTTCAGCAAGCACTGCTGCTGTTTCCCATGGGAACCTATTGGTTTATCCTCAGGTCAACAGATGGTCCTCCTCTCTCCCTGCTTGCTTCAGGTTAGACCTAGGAATCCACAGTCCCCGATACCTCTTTCAGGCAGACACTTGTTTACTTTCATCTTTTCTGAAATTAAAAAATAGAAAATTGAGGGAGTGCGAAGCAAAAAAGAACAATCAGAAGGAATGTGCAGTCTTTATGACAATCTCAGCACTGAATTAAAGGGTAGAGACTCCTGTGGCAACGTCCTAGCAAGCACAGTTAAAATAAATGTTGCTGCTTGTTGTAAAACTGAGAAGAATTTTGCAAACATCAGAATTATTGAACATCTGCTTTTGTGGAGTGAAATTCAGAGTTTGGAGGCCATTCTTTTGAAGAGAGATATCAGAGAACTCAAACAAGAAGAGGAGGCAACTTTTATTCCTGCCATCTCCGGATGTGAACACCACAGCAAAGGTAATGGTTATCTACTACCCCAGGGGCATGGCTGAAGGAGCAGGAACAGGAGCCCACATCAGCTGTCCCTCCAAGACACTTAACCTCAGGCCAAGGGAGGAAAAGGCTGTGGGAGATTTGGGATATGACTGAAGGAAAGAGTTTAGCCCATTCAGAAAAACAAGATCAGAGGCTTATTTAAGACAAATGACATTTTGAAACCTTTAAGTCAAAATACAAATTAGACCAACTAATTGATTACTGTTGGAGCTAGTGAGGATTTTTTTTACTAAAGAAATTGTAACATCTGAAAAAAGTTGTGTGTAGGACTAGTTTCTCCTCCCTGTACTGGTCTGATGCACAGAACCTTCTCATTCAACCCGGATTCATGAGAAAAAGAGAAAAAAGAAAGGACCCTTGATTTGAGACACTAAACTCCATCCTGTTTACCTAGGACCCCTATTCATGTGTTAGTCCCATCCCTACAAGTCAGGGGCCCTAAACTGTTTGTCAGGATGAATCAAGGCAGAACATCATGTGAGCATTTTATGCTATGCTACAACCACAGACCTTGCTTATTCCCCTGGAGAATTTTCTGCACACACATAACGGTAGGAAGAGAAGAAAAAATTCTCCAGGGTCTGCTGAGTCCAAAAGAAATGACTTACAACCCTCACAGTCTTCAATTATCATTATTGCTAGGCATAAACCACTCTGTGGTAGTGGGAAAGACAGATTTCAATACCAGTGTGCCCTGTCAGAGCTGATAGATATTCTCATTCACATATCAGCTGGTTTCTGTGTAAACACGTGGACTTTTTTCCATTATGGGCTTCCTTCCAACATTGGGCTGTAACACTAGATAGTAAGTTGCTGAATTCCTAAAAATGTTGACAAAGAACATGTCAATGCCCATGTGTACTGATACCAAACACATCTCATGCCAGAGGCATAACCTTTTTAAACAGAACTGACTAGCTAGAAAGCCTTTTGGAGCAGATGGGGCTATTTGCTATCTGATGCTGGGCATTGAGGCCAAGGACCCGAACCCCTTCATCCCCAAGCTAATCATCCAACAAGCTAATGACTTCAGCAGACACAAAATGGTTCCAGAGGCCATATATTTTCTCTTGGACACACGTAAGCAGTCCCTAATGATTTCCATGGCATACTGCTATTTTCACATCCTCTTCATTTTTCAAGTGTAAAGAGAAGCTATCTAAGAAACCAACAAATTGTGACTAAAGGATCCATTTCAGACAGATTTTTGCAGCATGAGATGTATCTGTATGAAGACCTGGCATTATATCCTGCCATCTCCCTGGAGACTTGTCTATAAACACCCCTGAGCAACACCTTTTCCTAAAACATTTTATAACTTTTTATTGTACAGCTAAAAGCTATCTGGAACAAATCTTATTCTGTCCCTTTCCTATAGCTGTCACTGGACTCAGTATATATAGCCAGCCAGAATTTCTACCTCTCAGTTTTGGCCATTTAAAAAAGTCATACCAATCCATCCCTGTTTTGCTGGTCCTGACAGCTGAAGTCCCCCTGGATTTTTTCGGGCCCCTTTCTCATTTTCTTGTCTTCTCTTTGTGCATGAGTGCTTATCACACATACCCTGTGGCTACAGCTGCATTCGCCTGTGTCACCCCTCACCAAGTACCCTCAGGATACAGCTATTATTAATTGTTTGCCAGGTCTTGTACAAGGAACCTTTCTTTGAGGACATAACCTATACTGAACCCGGACAAGAAAAAGGTGGACATCTACTCCTCCCTCAGCTAGTGTCTTGAAGATAAAGGGAGAGCTTCTGCAAAGAGGTTCCTCTGTGCATCAGTCAAAGAATGAAAATATCTAAGAGGGTTTTACTAGATGTGCAGGAATTTGGAATGTCTCAACCAATAAAATGGAAATACAGTTAGTATTTTGCATGAGCCATCTTTCATCTATTGTGCTTGAATTATTTCATATTTTCATCCATCAGATGATGAATTTGTCAAAACAAGACAAAAATAAATATGAGTGTAACATCCATGGTAGAAAGACAATATATTTCAGTGGAGTCTAATGCCAAGTGGAAGATTTATCAACAAGAAGAAAGTCATGCTGTTGCCAAATGGCTAGTCCTATAAACTGATTCAGTTTCTTTTTACACCCTTTTCTCCAATGTAAAAATAACTACTTGTAGTTTTAAAAACATTTGTTCCAAATGTCTCTAAAAGGCTGAGCCTATGGCAGGATTATCAGCATTTTATTGGCAGCAAGAATGATAACCAAAAAAACTGTGTAACCACCTTGTACTTCCTGAGCTCTGAAGCCAAATTCTGCCACAAAATGAAGCAAAATGGCATGTCAGACACTAAAGAATCAAATAATACTTGGACTGATATAGGCATCATACTCTGCAGGAAAACCTTAAAGCAGCTCCACTAGCTAAGTGTCCTGCATTGTTCATAAGTTGCAATTCATACAATTAATTCTGCTGTTTCTGCTTCAAAACAAAAATGGTGAAAATGCTCTTTTGAGAGGCTGTATTTTTCATACCTGGGGGTGAGCAAAGTAAAGCATTATCCACTCTTAGATTTATAAATTCTCTGAGACAGTTTCAATGTGGAAAAGCAAAATCTTCTTCCAGTGTAGACATTTATTCTATTTACGTTTCAGTCAGGCCTAGAATTCTGCAAAGCAGAATAGAGTTTCCCTGGAGTACAGCCCAGCGAAGAATTGGTGAATAGTTTATATTTTATAACAGTGCCTTAAGTCTCTGTTATTAGCTATAAGTTTGGAATAGGACATTTCCTGAGTCCTCATTTACTGCCATGGTATTACAACACTAAATCAGGCTTTAGGTTTTTGTTTGCTTGTTACTTTGGGAATTTTACTTATTTAAAGGTATATTACTTTGTTACATGGAAAGGGGAAAAGAGACAAAAGAACAAAAGACTCTTGTTTTGAAGGAGGAAATATGGTATTAGCAGTTGTATTACATGTGTAATAGAATAAATACATATAATGTGTACCACCTCACACGTATACTTTAATTTCTATGAGGATTTTCTATTCTGAAAAAAATGATTCCCTTTATTCTTCTATTGAAGAATAAACAATAAATTAAAATCATGAAAATCAATATTACTGTAGATCTGCATGCAGAGTGGGGGAGTTGCAGCAATACTGTGTCTATCAAAATAGATTATTCCCTTGATATTATAATTTAAACACATCTTTTGGGAGGGTTTGGATTTAAGCATGTTGGATTTCTTTTACTTTGGATGCATTAATTTTTTTCTTCCTTTTTCTGTAGCCTGCATTCTTTTGGAGTGTCAGGAGCTGCAATTTGTTTCACTAAAGCCAAAAATGTGGGTTTGCTTTGTATACTTAGCACTAGTTTCTATGTAAGATACACACTGGACAAATCTCAAATAAAAGTCTCTTCCAGCAGAAGGTCAGACACTTGGTGCCTTTTCCATATGTTCTGAACTGTGTTGCTGGCTGTATGTTAAAAAGGAGCTTTGAGAAAGAAATCAGTCCTCCTTGCACATCTGGAAATGTTGATGGTCAGTTAGATTCTAAAGCACTATGGTCATTCACCACAGCAAAGATTCAACATACCTTCGAGGCAAAAGCAGTGATTTCCAAATGCTCATGACATTCCAGGGATCATTTGAAATGAAGAGAGAATGGATATAAAACAACCTAACAAGTGACCTTACACCCCTCAGGGTGCCCCTGCCAGTGTCCAAACTTTTACACTGTTATTGCAGTAAGACAAAACACTTTTGTTGTTGTTTTTTACAGTGACTTTAAATTGTCAATATGATTTACATCATGAAGCTCATCCTGAAGAAAATTGAGGAAATAGGAAGACAGAAAAACATTCTCAGGCAAGAAGAGAGCCCTGTTTTCCCTTAAGAACCTGAGAGAAATGTGGCTCAATAGGAACAAATTTTCCTAAATGTCCCTAGCCAAATTAAAAGATATTGTGCTTTTAAAGATAAGAATATCTATGGAGATAAAACCTCGTTTATTCACTGTGCTTTATGTATATGGCTCTTAGATAATCTTCTTTCATCTCAAGAAAACATTGTATGTTTATCCAGTCTCCTGCAATACAGAGGAGGGACATATGGTGAGCATTTTTGGACCATCAATCAGATTCTAGTTCATTAGTCAAATCTGTGTAATGCAAACACTGTCCAAAAGAGCAAGGTTGTTTCATTTTTATAAAAATATAATATTATTTAGTTGAATAGCTGTAGATTCTACATTAGAAATGTTTTAAATTTTTCAGTGTGAGGGGTTAACCACCTCATATGCCTTCAAAAACCACAATTTTTCTGAAAAGTGTGGGTAAGCACCTCTAAAAATCAAGCTCCCTACATCTGAAAACGTAACAGCAGAAACAGTCAAAATAATTTATTATTTTTGTTAACTGTTGGTTGACTCAAGACCCTCTGTATTTTCTTAAAGTCTTTGCATTTCATGCTAGTATCAGTGATTCTCACTTCATTTTGCTTGGCCTGTTTGTGGGCTCTTTTCATTTGAGTTTGACATCAAAGTGATTTTCCTGAAGAGAGTTTATCTTGGTCTATATCTATTTGCAGCTAATATGTTTATCTGCCTTTCCAGTATCAAAAGACCTACAACTATTATAGAGCTGTCATGTGACAGGAGATCAGTGACTATAATTTGCAGTCAGATGAAGTCAGATAATTGCAAGACAACCAGGTAATTTGGGAGTGGGCTGAACACCATGCCCTGGGAGTTCTGCAGTGTTTGCTCACATTGCCTCTCTTTGGTTCCAATATTATATTCTCCACATGCAAGATAAACTCTCTAAAATACTTGACATTCTTAGTTATGGGCAGGTCTTGCAGGCTTGAAGACTAAACTAAGAGTTTGATTTGTGTGTTGGGTTAACTGCTGCTGGCTTGCCAAACTGTGGAAAAGGTTATATGGCTCTTCATAAGGCTAATCTTCCACTTCAAGTTTAACAAATATGGTGAAACTGGAGACATGCAGCCTCTACTACCTGGCCAGAGCTGCAAACACTGGAGCAGTAGCCTTCTGTGTAGGCAATACCTTTGGCTTCAGCATGAGCATGTGCAAATTTGACTTCAAAAGCATCATATCTCTATTGACCATCATTTGTGCCACTTCCAGTGGATGTAAAGCCCAGGTGCAGGTCTTCTAAGGCACAGTCTGCGCTTTGGATCTTGGAGCAGAAAGGTAGTGCCAGCTCTTAGTTTGAAACTGTGGCTCCCTTTTCTTTTCTAAAGGCCCTGGTTTGAGGGTCAGACTCTCTTCTCCTCTTCTCCATTTACATTTTTATAAGTGAAATAATTATTAAAAAAAAAAGAAAAGATCACAGAATGTTTAAAAATCTCTATAGATAACCCTTAAATTATGGAATAAACTGCTCAAGCACTATGTAAACTATATTTTAAAGTGACTAGTTGTGATAAATAATTTGGAGCATAAATAAACAAGATGGGTATTTTTTTTGGCATGTTAGCCCAATTGTTTGTGAAACATTCTTCAGAACCTCTTGAGAAAATGCTGGGAGACATCGTGGAGCTGCAGGAAAGCATGAGGTTCCATAGGGCAAGCAGAGTGGAAGATGACACCAGCAAGATTCTCTGGAGCAGTTGCTTTGGGGTCTGAGTCCAGACCACAAATTGCAAAAGAAACCTCTGGGAAGTCAACGGAAACACAGTTCAGTAAAGTCATCTGAGAGCAAATCTTTCCCAATGCTAAAACTAGCTATGTAGAATATGGCTTGGGTGGTGGCAAGGTAGCAAGAAGCTCACCCTGGGCCTCAGTGTCCAGCTCTGGCTGTGGCCTGTGTGACACTCAGAGCTGGCATGTCCACTCTAGTTGTGCCTACAACAGCAGCGATGGTGTAGGGATTGTCATGGCACCCTGCAGACATTCCCTGAGGTTTGTATTTCAGGTGATCTCTTCCTTTACAAGCTATGGATTGATTTTAAGGGGCTTTAGTGTAATAGGCTTATCCCTGGCCATGTTTAATCCATTAATCTTTTCGACATGCATTAGTTTGCTAAGAGGCAAGGCAAATTCAGGATGACAGTGAAAAAGAGACCACATTCAAGTAGTAATTGTTTCCATGTCAAAGACCGAGGCCTAATCTGCATAAGGCTAAGAGTTTCCTTTAAAAGTTTAGCATAACTGGGAACCCAGTTAATATCTTGGGCATTATTTTATCTCACACATGGCCTGTAGATCTGAGCTAAATTAAAAAGCAATTCATTTTCAGCTCTGATTTGCCTCTGGGATTTTCTGAGCGTCCAGCACCTCCAGGCATCCCAGACTTATTGCTGGCCACCCTGGTGCCAAAGCCATTGCTATTGCTGCACAAGGTGAAGAGCCAGCAGGTAAATTCTTGAGAGATGGATGGGATTTCCAAATATAACTCCAGGAAATTTCCTATTATCGAGGATCTAACCATTTAACGAAGAGCAGATGACTGATATTAATCACACTGAAGTAAACAGGCGATGTTGGTGATTACAGTGTAGGGCCTGTGCTGACTCAGGGCTTGCTAATGTGTTATGCTCACGCATTGTTCCTTCAGCTCTACTTTACACTTCTTCCCCTGCCAGTAAAGCCCAGTTCCCTTGAGTAATATAGGCATTTATGCTAGTAAAATTGAATTTAAATTAAATCCAGCGACACAAATAGACAAGAGCAAAAGCCTGAGAAGAGAGATGGCAAGACTGTGAATTCTATATCCTGAAGATTACTGCTGGGTGCTTGTGACTTCTAGTCCCATGCCTCCAGAGAGGGGATGATGTGTAGGACAGCTTGGCTTCCTCATCAGGCTGTGCCCCGTGCTGCTCAGAACGTTCCTGCCACACCACCACAAATTCCATCCCATGCACAGGGTCTCACCAAGCCTTGATCATTTTGGTGCTTGCCCATCAGTGTGACGAGGTGGGTAATGTGCTGAAGAGTGAGACAGGAGCTGGGAAGTATTTCTTGGTACAGCAGCTTAAAGGCTGGGGGGGGTAGGACTGCTCAGCTGATAAGACCAGTGTATTTAAACACCTTCAGACTGAAAAGAGAGACAGATCCAGGTGCCCTAGCTCAAGGGAGAGCGGGAACAGAAAGCATCAGGCCACTTGCTTCTACATCTCTCACCATCCTTTAAAAGAGAGAAGCAGCCTCCACTACTTTGCAAGGGGCTGTCATGACCATGGCTGTTAGATGCACACTGTGAGCCTCAGTGTGCTTGATACCCTAGGGGACTTCAGCAGAGGAACAACTAGACCTGGATCCATGTTGAGCCAAAGCCCTGGACACTACTGGGAAGGTACAGTAACCCTAAGTACCTCAAAAGCCTAAAGAAGAGGGGAGGCCTATGGCATTTGAGTGCTTTCAGGTTGGGAGAGTAGCTGAGCAGGATCTTTGAGGATTGTCATCATGGGCTTGGGCTTCCCATACACATCCCAGATCCTATTGAAGTTGTGAAAGTTCCTCCATCAATCTGATAATAAGTGACTTGTCTAAACAAGCAACTGTTGCCTTACATGTCCACATAATACCTAGCACAGATGATGATCCCGTCTCTCTGAGCTCAGTAACACAAGCTGCTATGGCTAGGCCTTGCAAGAGGCACACAACCTGCCCACAGAGGCATCACACAACCACCCCCAACACCACACTGAAGAGCAGAAAACTAACTTACATCTCTTGATCCAGCTCAAGAACAGGCAACAATGTCCCAGCAATGGGGGGAAGCATTACCCCCTCATATCAGAGCCCCATTTCTGTATCCTGACTACAGTTTTGCCCATCCTTGCAGAAAACCACCTCTGCAATTTGGTGTGAAAAAAAAGATGCTAATTTAGCTAACACTGTTGCATTTCCAATCTGACAGGAGGAGAAACACCTCTAAACTATAGTAAAAACTCCAGTATCAAACACTGCTTCGTTCTGTGACCTGGGAAGAAGACTGCATGCCTCATACTCAATTCTTGTCAAACAAAACTTTACACACAGCAATGCAGTATGCCATAATTTCCTGTTTCTGCCAGTGCAAGATGATTCCTATTTGCTTCATTATTGTCATTATTGCTTGGCTTTGGTACTGTTCCCAGTTAAGCCAATGAGATTTTTGCCTTTAACTGTGATGGAACAGCATTATACCCATTCCACACTTGCACTCTTCAAGAGAGACTTACGACTCTTAAGTGCCTGGAGTCTTGTGGCTGCTCTGCTTTTCAGTTTGTCAGTATTATATATCCATTTAGTTTAGCTGTGTTTCAGACACCTCATTCAAAACCCACAGGCATTTGATAACTGGAACACCTACATAATTAAAAAGCTGCAATACCTTCTTGGAAAAATGAGTCGGTGCATTTTGTCAAAGCTTGACTATTAGCCATTAACTCTCCACCTGGATGTGGAAATTTTTGAGGAACATCATATCAACAAATTAATCTGGCACTATATTTTCAAATAATCATTTCATAGACAAAGCACTGAAAAAATGATTAGCCATTCCCGGGGTTGTTATGAAAACATTTACTCTTAAACAAGGAGGCATTATTTAACCAGGCAGCTTTGAAAATAGATTTACTGTAGCTGTTTTAAAAAACAGCTCCAAAAAGACTGCAAGCACATCTGCTGCATGTTAAACTGGAAAAATTTGGCACCTGAAGAACTGTTACATACAATATAAGGACTGTCAGACCCTGCAATATATCCCACAGAAAGAACTTTGTGATGCAAAGCAGGTTCTGTCAGATTCAAGAAGCGATGCTAGACTCTGGATACAGCAGACAGAATAGAAATTTGACATGCTGTTTAGGGGGATAGCAGACAAAGTGGCTTGCTCAAGCTGTGACTTCTGCTGCAGAAATTAGGTTTTAGAGACAAGCTGCAGCCCATCCCATTAACCTATAGTGATGGGAATAAGGGACTACTGTCCCCTGTCCTGCTGTGTGCTGACTGCTGGATAAGGCCCCTGCACCTCCTCCTGTAGCCAGGGTGGGTGGGGAGCAAGCAGGTCCTCCTGTGTGTCATGCAGGGAGCTGGCAGTCCTGCCTTTCCCTCCAGGAGGGATCCGGGAAGAAGATATGACTCAGCTGCTAATGGTTTAATGAGTTAACAGAGCTTGTAGCGAAGCTACATTTTAGCACTTGGGTTGCAGGTCTCATAAAACATTTCCATACATCACCTGCTTCTCCCTGTGAGGAACTCCATGCACTCCCTGCTAGGGAAGAAGAGTCTGCTGGGTTGCAGGTAGGAAAGAGTCTGAGAAAACCAGGAAGCTCTTTAGCCTGGTCTGAACATCAGCAGCCCAGAGAGGCTGCAGATGCCCTGTCCCTGCATCAGAGGGGCAGGTTCCCAGCTAACAGCTGGGCTGCTGGTGCCTGAGCACTCCCCAGCCCTCGCTGGCTTCTCACCCAACACACACACTTCGACTGCATCAGCGTAGGAGACAGCCCTAAGCAGCTCAGCAGCTGGACAGGCCAGCAGGCAGCAGAGAAGAGGAAGGCTCTCTCTGGCTGGCATGGAGGGAGCTAAGAGATGCATGTGAGGGTTGAGCCTCAGGTTGGAATAGTGACATAAGAACGGTGGGAGGGAATCAGGCTGCAGGTCTGGGTGTTTCCCTAGGTGGGTGCCAGAAAACCCGGTTTCCGTTGCTGATTTCGATGCTGCAACTGCTCATCACCAACAAATTAGGCTTTTGAGTTCCCATATGGAATTGGGGAGGGAGAGAAGAAAGGGAGTGGGGTTTTCTGAGGGTAGCCCAACTTTGTTCTGAGTTTCCTGAACTGTATTTTGGGACAAGCAGGCTGAACAGGGCCTTGACCACAAAATAGCTAAAAGCTCTTTCACAGATTTTACAAAGGGAGTGGTCTGGGAAAGTTTTAGAAAATGAGAAAATTATGCAACTTTCTCTGAGAGCTGGAAAATAACAAAATATATGTTATAGTGTGTATTGAGTATAATGACTGTTGGTTTTGACTCATCAGCCACATAAACTTCTGTTACCTCCAATCTTCCATGAAATGGGGGGAAAGACAAACAGGGAAAGTCATCAACAAAGACTTGTTTTCTGTGTATTTTGTTTCTTCTGTCTTTTCCAGTCTTTCTGCTCTAGGTTCTGTACACAGAACTGTACTAATCAAATGGAAACACTTGCCATGAAAATACTACAGCAGGCTAGAAGCCATCTACTGCAATGTCTAAAGACATTTTAGAGGATTAAAGTTAGGGCAGGGAAGTGCAGCTTTGTTTAGCTCTGTTTTCATTGTCAGCAAACTTTAATTTGCTTCTGTATTTTTTCTTGACTGCTTTATTTGCTTTATTTGGGTGATTTGTTCCTACTACATCCTGGGGCTTTTTGCTTCCCCTAAGTAACACCTGCTGTTGAGAAATCTGGGTCCTGTTGCACATACAAGTTATGCTCTTGTGTTTAAGTACTTGTTAGGTCAAATGAAAATGTTTTGCTTTGGGTGGTCCTCACAGCATACACTAATTTCCATACAGTACTCTACAAGAAACCAGAAGGGAACAGTCCCCACAAAACTCGCTCTATGAAGCCAGCTCTGCCAAGCAAGCCTGTTAACAGGGTTTTGAACAAGCCAAGATTCTGTTAAGATCAATGGTTTGGTTCACAGAGAAATATCCTATGCATATCCCAGCAAGTCACAGATTGCTATGTGTAGATTTTAACCCAGTAAGAAAGAGCTCAGCCTGCCAGACTATCGTATGCAGAAGAGCTATCTCATGGGACCGAAATAGAGGAACCCACACCAAGCCAAGTGGGTTGGAACATGCCAATAGTGCAAGTGCCAGACCTCTTAACGGAGGGAAATTCTGGGGAAGCTGACACTCTCTGACACAGTTTTCTTGCCCCCCAGCGTTATTTTCTGTCTTATCTGGCTTTGATTCAGTAACTGGTTTTCATTCAGTTATTACTTCAACTAGACCCAGGAGAACTTCTCAGGAATCCTAGTCATTTTTAAGTGCCCTATGAAGGCAATGCAGAACTCAAGCACCACAGGCACAGTACAGCCTAACACCGTTGACTCAAGAGCTCTCCTGGAAGAGTCCTGCACCACAGGAGCTGGATCAGGCAGGGGAGGAGCTGGCTGCCCCTCTAAACATGCTGGATGTCAGTAAGCCCATTCCCATCAGTGGGTTGAGGGAAAGGGCTGACGCTGCCTCAACATTATCTCCACTGATCAGCCGGCCCACAAGAGCAACAGGCTGTGTGGGATTTACCAGGACACAGAGCTGAGGAAAATCAGACCATGCTTAGCCAACTCAGCAAGAAAACAGAGGAAGTTTTCAGGAGCAGAAGCCTTTTCTAAAGTAGTATTCAAGTATGAAATATTAAAAACTGGAAATGTGTATACATTATAGCATTGGGAACTACACAGCAATCCCTAAATATATCTGTCTAAGCTCAACTTCACCCACAACATGAGAAATCTGTCCTCATTGGTGATTTGTGCAGAACTGAAGCACTCCCCCCTCACAATGTCCTGTGGATTTGATGTAGGCATTTGGATTCTCTCAACATGTTACCTGTAATGAGTGCTCTCTTGGTGCCCTCCCCCAGCCAAGAAAGAGAAGCCATGGTCTCTCTATGGTAACACCATCTCACCGGTAAGACTAGTGAAGTGACCTTGTAGTTTTCTTCTGCTCTTGCCATCGTGGAAAATTATCATACCAGAATTGTGGCCACATTGAACCACTCCTCATTTCTGATTTCTCTTCTCTGAGCAGATAAGAATGACCTAGGGCCTCTTAGTGTGTTTTACATCAAAGACTGATGAAGAGTCCTGACAGCCTTGATGTCACTGCTGTAAATAAACCATTAATCACACTGCCATTCCAGGGAACAGCCTTCTCCCAGAGGGCATGAACCTTCTTCAGGTCACTAATATAAACCACATCTCCACTAATCCAGTGGGGTGGTGGTAATGTCAAAGCTTTCAAGGTGGGCTGGCTCTGTGTTGGGGGGACACTCCATTACTCTCATTGTAGCACACAGGTCATTGTTATGGTTCCAGTGAATTATAAATGGTCAATTAATGGAGAAAGAGTTAGAATGAAATAAATAAAGTGCATTGCAGTAGGAGTTACAGAGAGAAGTGGAAAGAATAGAAGGCTTGGTGTCCTTTTAAAACTTTTGGAGTTGAGTACTGCATTAAAACTTAATACAGAGGTGCAAGAGAAGCAATAGGGTGAGTGATCTGGCAAGCAACCAGAACAATGTGGTTCCAGTAGATGCTTCAGAGCCTGCTGCCATCAATAACAAAAATGTGTCTATTATTAAAAACAAATCTAATTTTAAAGCCCATGCCATGCCACTGCCTTGTCAGCACTATTGTGTGTCATGACACACTGTGAAAGCCTATAACTGACTCTTCAGTGAGACTGTCAGTGGAAATAATTTATTTTATATACATAAAACCAAGCATTATATGTATATAAGATTTCTGTTATTTTATATAATACATTATACATATTATATATTTACACACACATAGATATATATCTTAAAATTGTATATTATGGTGATTTAGAATTACAGCTAAAACCAAAGTCAGTTCAACCTGTCCTCTGTGGCTGCACTGTTCGGCCATCAGGGGTTAATTGCAAACAGAAATTTGGCCTTCTGACTGAGTAGCTTTTGCAATGGGAACTGCCTCATTAAGCATGGTCGTCTGCATCTCCCAGGGAAAAAGCTGCATAGAAATGATACCAGAGAGCTGCTTGCTGCCTCCCTGCTTTAGAGACTCCTGAGGGCTGTCTGTGATTCCCAGAATTTATTCAAAGTAGCCCTAAATCAGAGTGCTCAGGGCTACTCTAAACAACTTTCCATACAATAAATTACATTTTTTTAAAGTGGTACTGAGAACAAGTGAGACAGCTGGCACTGGCCATTTTCACACAGTTCCTCCACACCACAGCCTGGCATGGAGATTGCTAACACAGCTTTCTGTGACCAGAGGAAACCCCCCTACTTTCCCTCTGGAGGCTGAGCCTAGACTTTAGGGCTGTGCAGTGTGAGTTACTTATTCAGTTCAGACAGCACAGCTTTGAAGCTGCACTCAGAAAAACTCTGCATGGTTGGACTCAGTGATCTTTGAGGTCTCTTCCAACCAGATTCTATGATTCTATGATAGCAGTGAGGGCAGTGAGTGACTGTAGGAAGCTCAAGCACATAGCACACCCTGGGAAGTGGCTCTGTGGTATGGCCAGGAGGGGGTTCTCCCCATCCCCCAGACCTCCTCCAGCTTCACCAGCCATGCTGGTTTTAGGACTCCCAAATGAAATGCAGTATCTCTCTCACAACTTCTCTAATTACTTTAAAACCTGACACTTGCCAATGCAGGTGGGTGCTGACCTGGATATTCACAACCCGGGCTACTGTCCAAGGGCAGATTCCTTAGCAAGGAAACCATCCTACTGGTCTGCTCTGCATGGCAGACAAGGTGCCACAAAAGTCAAAGCTCTCATCAGTGCCACAAATACAGCTAATAAACTACTAACAGCTCAGGCAACTAAATCACAGCTCTGGTGTGCTCCATCTATTTAAAACACAGTGAGTGCAGGAGTAAGACTCTGAACTTACCCCACTAAAGCTTTGGGTGACTCTCACTTGCCTTATGACAAAACAAACCAGAGTGTGTAGGGGTGCATGTGTTTGCAAAAATTTGACTGTAAAAACCTGACCCCCTTGCTTGATGGGTCCTTAACCAGGACCAGAAGACGAGATTGCTGACTTGGAATGCAGTTTGTTAAGAGAAAAATGAACTAAAGAAATGCTTTACTATGCTGAAGCACAGATCACTTGTGGAGTTCAAACTACTGCTATTTAAAAATGCCTTTTGCAAACCAAGGGTCATGAGTTTTCAAGCTGTCCAAAGAATCTCTCTCACTAAAACCATTCATAGGTCAGGATTCAGCACTGTCCAACAGTGAGATTCATGAGCTGGGCCTCCCACAAGCATCCTTGGGGAGAGGAGCACAAGGTAAGTCACCTTTCACTTCTGCCAAGGGAAGATCAGCTGCATTTTTCTAAGTCTCATGCCACAGTCTGCCTACTTAATTCTTCAATACAGTATTTATTTCAATTTTAAATTTAAGTTTCTTTATAACACCTACTTCAAAGCTTTTCCATGCACCTTCAGGATAAAGTTCTGAATATGAACTCAAGTTACAGGCCTGAACCCTGCTTCAGAAACAATTATTTTTTAATACACACATTTATTACTTTGGCCCTTTCAAAGTAAACTCAATAAGACGAATGTATAAAATACTGGATTTTTCTTTTTGTAATTTCTAATGGAAATTTGTTTTGATGAGTATAATCCATACTATAAAGAAGCAAAACATGTATTTAAAGCATGTTGTTTCTAATCAAGAAGCCTTTAGAACTGAATTTATTCTAAATACAAATTCTTGACTGATGTTCCCAATACATAGATTTAAAGCTATTCTGACAGCCTGGAACAATAAAAGAGTAATAGGTCTATTACCACTTATATTTGACAGAAATAAGGTTTCAAAAAGTACCTGTGAGCTGGACAGAAGATACTCACAATGACTTCAGAAACAGAGGTGGACACACCTTAGTGCTTCTTCTGACCCAGACTGAGGTTTATGTGTGCATTTCCAAAGTCACCAGTGAACACTGTTGGTAAAAATGAGCCCAGGAATTACACACATTTATACACAAAAGTCCTCAACCACTGTCTGGTCTCAACACATGTGTCTGTGCAGGCTTGCCACCACTCTTCCTAACATACCCACTCCCCTACACCCTGTCCCCACCTTCCAGAGGCATCAGTCCAGATCTGCAGGTAAGAGAAGGCTGAGGGGCTTCAACTGGGTTTGCTGCTCCTCAGCTAACCTGCCCATCTTTCCTTATTGCTGGGCTTTGACACACTTCCCTTTTACTTCTTCCCTACCCTGTAGAAGATGCAACAGCTCAGCATAGGAAAAATAGGCAGCAGGACCTACTGGAGCTCCTAGGCTGCTACCAGCAGCCTGATGCTCTCTACACCTTGGCTGATCTTGCTTGGTGCCTAAACTGGTCCCAACACACTTGGCTTTCCTATCCCAACTATCAATTAGATTCAACAGCTCCAATATAGCCTAAAATTTCAGAGGTTGTTTAAGATGGCACAGCCATCCATGGTCACCATGAAGGCTCCACAGTTCCTTTCCAGTCCAGGGAAGAGAAAAATGCTTGTAAACAAGTGAATATTGTTTAGCATTAGCCTCTGTCTCGTGTATTCTGCAGTATATCAGAAAAGATCTTTCTTCAAAACAAAAGGAAAACTAAGTACAACCAATTAATTTCAATACCCTTAAAACATAACACAAGGCTGTTTTGAGAAGGCTGGTGGAGTACTCAGTGCAAAAGACTAACATTACCTTATGAAAAGGACATGGTCTGTGATATACAAGGAAACATATTTCTCAAAATTACAATTTGATGCCAATCTATGTTCTACAAAATATGCTTCGCTTAAAGCATATAGGTAAAGAAAAACACCATGTGGAAGCACACAGGACTGAAGGCTAGGTCTGGAAAACTTCAGAGATGCAAAAGCAGCACATATTGACATAAACTATTTTTTCAGATGCTTGCAAGCATATCAGGCCTTTACTAATTAGCAGAATTGTGCACAGAAACTTGAAACTGTTTCAGAATTATTGTTAATTACAACCCTCTTGAAAATGTCTATAAGCAAAATGTGGTCCTTTTATCTATTTTTCTTTTGTCGGACAATGATGTGTTATCAGGAACAGTAATCCTCCCCCTAAAACAGAATTTTTGCTAGTTGAAATACAAAGCATCTCTTTACAACCTACATTCTGTATTCAAGAATGAACATATTTAAAATTAATCAGGCCACTTTCTGCATTTATTTCTGTAAGTGTTGGTGGCCACTGCACTGCTGTAACACATCATCAAGGAAATGGCCTGTGGGAACAGGAATTCTGCAGATTGACAAGACAAGCACCTTTTATTAAATGCAAACTGTCAACTTTTGTACTTTAGATAAGCGCTGTGATTTAGGAGGGTCAGAGACAGGCAGAAGGTGTCAGCAGACAGATTGGAAGGTCTCTGGGATTTCTCAAGAGATTTATAAGTTGAGTTTTGTTTAACTGTTTGGTTTTTAGGCATTTTGGTCTCTTTGAGGTATGCAAACCCAAGTTGACATACCTTCTAATTTTGCTGTGTGCTGACTGTGCAAGTTTAATAAAAACACTGCAGATTTTCACTGTTCTCAGTGATTTAGCAGGAAACCTCAATAATTCTACAGGTAAAATGACCTAGAAATATCCTTTAATCTGCAGTCTAGGTATGCATCATAAAAACACAGTCAGCACAAAATACTGCAATAGAGACCTGGGGTTTTTAAGTCACTGAGTTGCAGTACAATTTTTGTGGAATGAAATTATCATTGCTCTTTCACATTGATAGAGCAATCAGATCAAACTTCTCATGACCTGTGGGTAGAGGGAGAGGCTGCTCTTCTCTACTCAAACACTTTTACACTGTTGGCCCTCGGCACCCTCAGAACTGATGCAAAACAAAGGAGAGCAAGAGCCTGTGGCAAGTTCTGTTTCTGTCACTTATGCCAGAGATGTGGTCAGCCATCAGCTGCTGAGGGTAAGGCAGGGTGCATGGGGTGGCAGCTGCTTTTTGGGGGAGGATGGAGTAGATTCTGACAGAAACATCTCTCTCTGCCCACACTCAGTTTTGCTTGCCCTTCATTCTGCAGTATTTCCTGTGCAAGGAGGTAGGGGCCAGGGCTCATCCTATGGCTTGGAAAATCATCTCTCCCTGCATTGTTTAGAAGCCTTAGGGCAATGTGGGAACACTACTGCCAAATAGCCTCCTTACAAGCAGGAACTGGTGGCTGAAGCCCCCAAGTTCCAGCCCTTCATGCCCCTGTTCCCAAGGCCACCATCAGCATTTCTGCTATGGGCTCTGCATGTGTCTCCACCACTGCTGTTAGACCACTTGTGACAGAAAAGCCATGGTGGAATTTTGTCTTGAAAGTTCACTTCTAGGAACAGAAACATGGAATGCAGTTCTTTGCTTTGACTTATTATGGAAAACACATGTGAGAACAAGGTAGTGGGACCCACCTGCTAGAATATTGTGCCCAGTGCAATATCCTATCCTTTGCTGTTGGAAGTCAAATGAAAGAACGTTTTTAACTTTTCTGCACTCCTAGACAATTTTAAAAAGAGACTGCTAGTGTTGTTACAGCCAGTTACTTTTATTTGTGATATCTGCATTTCTGAATGTGTTTTCCTGATGCTTTTACAGAACAGGTTATTTTCTTGACCTTCACATGGTTTGGGAAAAAGATTTTCATTTTAGATTTTCATTTAAATTTTGTTGTAGTGTTTTAAGAACAAAAAATGAGACTGTTGGCTCCCAGGAGGATGTTTAAGGTACGAGCTGTGAGCCAGATGCAAGCTATAAAACTCCACAGTTGAGACTCCTTGCAGCTGTAATCACCTATCATTGGAGACTTCAGGTCCCAGTGTGCATTGAAGCCAAGCCCCTGGGATCAAGAGAGAATATTTAATGCTCTGACCCAGGACCTCATTGGTGATCACACTTATCTTAAAAACATAGACTGTTATCCATTTGATTGTATATAAATTAATCTCCCCCCCCCACCGGAATCATGATGAAGGAACACTTACATGAAATATCATAGACTTCTACACATAAAATAATTATGAGAAACTAAAGAATTTTCCTGAAATAAATGCAGCATAGAGATACTCATGAATATGCAGATTTACTAGCATTGTTACTTTTCATCTTGCATAGACTAAAATTATGTTTTATTACTGTGTTAATCCCATGATCCATGAAAGAGAAAAACTTACTGCTCTATTGCTGGAAAATTCCCAGCCACTCAAGTATATCCAAACTACAAGTGAAGGCAACAAGCTTCCCATTGCAAAGTTAGCATTGCTGGTTAAATGCCTTAAGTACTCAACTCTGTATCGGGCACAAAAAACACCAGTCTAAACAAGGCAGTCCAAAACCTCACACATATCATTAACTGTGTGACACACACACAAAAAGAATTATAATCTGGGTATGCTCACTACTGTCAACCAATTTGATAGACAGACTTCCTGGACTAGAGACAGCAAAGTCCAGAACCCTTAAGATGCAGGAATTCATCACCACTCCAACCAGAGATGGGTTATACATCTTATATCTGCTCAGGAATGGATGAGAAGCATGATGGGGCTGTGCTATGGTTTATGTGAGGGCAGATTTTTAAGAAAACAAGAAGTATCAGAAAATGTAAAGAAAAATACAGAGAAAGAGTCTGGAGTCACTCAGAGCAAAAAAAAGCATTGGGAGGACAGTGTGCAGTTTTTGGGTCAGGTGCTGGGTCAACAAAGTTTGGCCTGGTTTATCCCATGTGTGCCTGTGGGACTTTTGTAAATGTCTTGGAAATAAAAAGCACTGAGGTGAAGATATCCATGTCCATCATCACCATTATGACCCACAGACTGCAATACCCTGCATTTTTGGTTACCAGCTTAGATTGAAAGTAACTCCATGTCAAGACACAAAGTTAACTTATGATGGGTTTAGTCTTGTCATACTTCCAGAAGTCTGCAATAACAACTGGATACACTAAAAATATATTTCTTCAATCAGGATACTTTTGTACATGTTATAGATGTGTAACATAAGTGGTATAAGGAGTCATGACTTGTATTTTAAATTGGAGTGCTGATGCCATCTCAGCTCACAGCTATTTCCAAAGATTAGTGGCATGAAATAACATCTTAAGTTGGTACATAGGTAATTTCAAAGCATTGTGCTATATAGAAATAGAAATGAGTGGGCTTTGGTGGTACATAGGTAATTTCAAAGCATTGTTCTGTATAGAAATTGAAATGAGTGGGCTTTGAGCTTCTAATTCATTTTGGTCCTTTTCTTGTGAGTCTTGATGATAGTTAATATCGCAGAGGAAAAACATTTCTTTGTTCATTTAAATGTTAAGAGAGGCTCAGTGGTGAAAACCGTTGAATTGCATTAGATGGATGATACCAAATAGATTTCATACATAAATCAGGGACAGCGTTGAATGAAAAAATTAACAGATTTTGTTTAGATGGATGTGTCCATGTTTCTGCTCACTCAAAAAGAGCCAATTTTTTCTTCAATGATTTTATTTGTTTGTACTGGGACAATGTGTTTAGCACAGGATCTATCACTATATCCAAGTCATCTGTTAACTTCATCCACTGTCTCAGTTGTTTAGAGTTCCCTACCCTATATTGAGTGAAAAATGGACACCAAAGCCACACAGTGACCTGAGCTGACCTAATGTTTGATTTCCTCCATTCCAATACATGGGTGAGAGCTGGCATTGACTTCCAGAGTATTCTGCACAGCTTGTAATTGATTTCCATTTGACCTGCAGTGTTTAATTTTGTTCACTAACAAGCTTCTAGATCATCTTTGTTGCTTGCTTGTGTGTGAGGTCAGTGCACCATATGTAGGTCTGGGCCCGCAGGAGTTCACATGCAAGTGTCACCTACTGAGGGACCACCAAGGTCCATTTTGGATGCAGAAACAAACCTTTCATCCATGAGCACTGGGCAGCACCATAAAATGCTAAAGATGCCAAAATTTAAAAATAAATCCTCATAAAAGCCAACAAATTCATTTTCACTATTTTATTTGACAAGCATTTTTGAATGTGCAGACACTTCTGTTTTCAGAAAGAAATATGGCAAGACTTTATTCTGGTGATGTCTCAGCTGTGGAGCCCATATGTGTCCTTAAATAATGCCACAAATAGAGTAATAACAACAGATATGATTACATCATTAACAGGTACCCTAGGAATAATAGATGTCTGAGCAAACATAAGTGTGCTCCCAGGAGCCTGTTCTATCACCTGCATTGCTCTCCCTAGTGCATAGTCAAAAATTTATTCATATGGTCAAGGTAAACAGTGTCAAGGTGAAATTATCTCAGTCTATCAGGCAAAGGAATGCTCATCTCTCTCAAAGGTATGATAGCATCACTAACTCAAAGAAATCCTCTACCCTGATTCAGCATTCACCCTATTTAAAAATTTTTTATTTATCTTTTTCTCTGTGTGTGCATAGATGCAAACACGGCTGTCTCTCATTTTGCTTAATCCTGCTAATAGAAGAAACTCCTCTGTTTCCAAACAAGTATTTCAAAGCTGGTTGCATCCTGCAGGAAGATGGAGTTACTGGATGGTGTGGAGCATCACTGTTATTTACATGAAGGTGCTTCCTGTTAGCATGGTATTCTCCATTATCTGGCCTCATATTTTGTCTGGTGTATGTGGCCAATCACTCTATAAACAGGAAGGACACTTGAAAGATCACCTAAATAAACTCTGGTGTGTATAATTCCCTGGTAGGTTAATGAGGAAGAAGTTGACCAAATAAAGAAAATTGTTATATGCAAGAGAGCGATTCTTATGAAACAAAAAATGTCTTTGTAAGTGGGACCTCCATAGTGACTAAAACCACTCTAGGACTGAAACTCTAAACAAAAGGAAAATCTTAACTTGGCTGTTATGTGTATTTTCTCGCAAGCAAAAGCACACACATATGTTCAGTCCCCACGTGGATTCAGGTGAAGGCAGAGGAGTTACACAGAAGGGATTATCTTGCAATACATTTGCAATTATGTGCCCACCCTTGCTCTCCTGTCAGCTGGCTTTATGTCTCCTTCTGTTGACTTTACACCTCCAAGGTGCCCAGGGCAGGCAGTGTGGTCAGGCAGTGGGGGCATCATAAGCAAATGCTAAAAAGGTATCTAACTTAAGATGGACAGTAAAGCTGCTGAAAATTTTGTATCGACTGTCAACATTTTGTCGCTCTTCCAAAAACTCCCAGAGACTCTTGTTCTTGGTATCAAGTTCTATTTTCTAACACAGAAATTGTTCAAATAAGCAATGCTATTTTACTTTAGTTCTCAGATGGGTCTTTATTCCATCCAGATGTTACTGCTCATACCCCTGTCTTCATTTAGAGCAACACTTTGTAGAATACCTAGTCTTTAAGTCACTTTTAGTTTAATTCACTGCTGTATTTTTTAAATGACTGTGTTTGACATAAACCACTGGTTGGTTTCACAACTGTGGTGTCTCCACCTTTGGCAAACTATTCACTTATTTGTTCCATCCACATTTAATGGAATTGCTGGAACCACTTAAAATCCATTAATATACTAAAAATTTCAAGCACAAATCATATTTGGTGAATTAGTGCAGTTGGGAAGACTGAATAACTTCTACTCTTATTAACTTCTACTCTTATGCCCCTTATTGATTTCCATGCTGATGTGCCAGACAAGGACAGTTTCTTGGCTTTAGACAACCAAAGAAAAACTAACATCACCTCACACCCAGTGCCGAAAGTTCAGCTGTTCAAAGTGAAACTCACTGGAAAAGAACTCCAAGTTTTCAGCTAGTGTCTTCAAATGCATTTTTTTTGAGAAGTTAAATGATTTAAGAGTATAGATTCTTGAATTAGACAAAATCAACAAATTAAAATAATCAGGAATATTTGGACTAAAATGTTTTGGAAGCCAGTTTTAAATTTATAAGAATTGCAATATTATCATGAAAACATGTTGTAATTCTCAAGAATTACAAAGCACTTAAAAGAGAAACTAAATAATTTTAAAGCTTATTTATACACCGAAGTCACATCTGGGTCTATACCCATGTTAAATAAGGGGCAACACATCGGTGTGGCATTAAATGGACCACTCACCACCCATTGGGACTATTGCAGCAGTCCCCTAATGCATCCTACAGCTCTGGCCAAAATCTGACTCTGGTTATATTAGGAGGACTGTCCTGGAGTTTCTCCCAAGTAACCAAGACAGGAATTTATTCTGGTATGTTCAGTTCTCTCAGTCTTATTGCTGTTTTTTGGGGGACATGAAGGACATGGCGATACGATCTGCCTCAACCATATACCTACCCTGCATCTCTGAGACTTTCCTTCCCATCTTAACAGCCTTAACATATTAGCACATCTTTCCACTCACCAGTTTTTCCCAAAGATAACAACTGATACTGATACTGAACATGACTGCTGTAGCTACCTTAAACATAATGATGTCTTGCATATACCACTTCCTCCCTCCTTCCAACACACAGCCTGTACAGCATTTTGCTATTGAAACATTTTGTCCTTGTATTATCTCACTTATTAGCTCACTTTCCCTCCATTTTCCGCTTCTCTTATGCCTGTTTCCTATGAGAAAATTATTTGCTGGAAAGCCAAATGCCTTTAGACTTGTGCTGGAAAGAAGTCAATTGCTGCAGGTGTCCAAACTTGCCAGAGCCTGATACTTCCTTACAACCCAGGGTGGGGAAACAGTTTCATATTTCACCTTTTCTCCTGTTGCAATGGACTCATGCAAGTGTGGCTGCAGCACAAAAAAAAAAAGATCCAGAGAACTCCCAGCATCTTTCTGCTGTTTGCTTTGTGCTAAGAAGCACTATTGCCCCAGGCCTCTGAATCAGCCTCAGCTACAGCACAAGGAGATAATAACATGACATTTTTTCTCCTTCAGGAGAAGCACAAGCTCCTTCTTGGAGCTTACCCCCAGCTCCTCTCAGCCGTCATCGCACAGCCATGTCATGCAACTCTCGCATACCAAGTCATATAAAGTCCATGCAGATCTTATCCTGATCCAATTAATTGTACTGCTCCACCTCTCAATTAGTCTTTGAGCCCCTTTCTCTCTTTGGAGGCTGAGGGGAATCAGAGAGAAGCCAAATATCCAGAGCTCAGGGCTCCCTTAAGAAGGATCCAGTTTCCAGAGAGGAATATGATTACAAGCAGCATTCAGGCACACATGGTGTTAGGTGTCTGCTCTCAGGCAGGCATCGAAGAGAAACAGCAGCCCCAGCTTTCTCTCAGCAGCTTTATACTGTCTTGGCTTCTCCAGTGAGTTTTTCCTGATTTATGTTGACGTAAAAGAGAGAAGGGGGGGGAAAAGAGATGTGTCAGGGTTACAGGGTTTTGTAGTTGACACAGCCAAGAAGCAAGAAGGAAGAAATCCCTCAAAAATCTTTCTCTTACAAAATGCAAAGTAAGACTGAGTAAGAGGGTTTGATGGCACTGATTTACTGTCAGGGAGAGAGACAAGTATGCACCGGCAGAAACATCTATTTTCATAGCTGTTCTGAAAGACAAGACTCAGTTTTCATGATTGGCCCAGACCTTCACCAGTTTTGGTTTGTCCCATGTCATGTTCAGCTCATCTGTCATAGAGTGGCAGGCAGTATTATCGTTATCAAAAGGAAGGAAAAATCAGCCAAGAATTCAAACTGAAAGATGTGATCTGCCATAAGAAGAAAACAATTAATTTCTATCTTCCAACATTTCCCCAGAAGGTGAAAGCTGTGTAGTCTCCAAATAAAAAGACAAATGAGACTCAAATCTGCATTATGTTAGCAGAAATCACCTGCAGTTAATTAAAACTAGATAAAGGGATGTCTTTTGGTCCAAATCTTCTGTGTTCGAAGCCCATGACTGTTCCAAACCACACAAAAGAAAGATTTCAGCTCTGATTTATTCTGTGATAGGCAATGGATGGCACTCACACCCTTCCACTCCTCAACTCCTCCTGTGTGCTAGCGTAGCTACAGCCCTTGGTACTATGTGATTTGCTTTACCCTCTTGATTTAATGAATTTGGGTGGCTGCATGTCTAAATTAAAATTTTTCCCCCAGCAAATAATGTGTTGGGGCTCAGGTATCCATTTCTACTGGCAGAGGTTTTCATTCTGCAAGGGTTTCTTTCCTACAGGAAACAAAGAACACACTTCTTCCTTTGGCCACTAGTGTCAGCATCAGATGCAGATTAAGTTTTATAGAAGGCCAGAAAACATTTTGGCAAGTATCAAACTTGTCTTTAGAGATTTTCCCTTTCAGACAAATCTACTATTCTGACTCACATTAGAGACGGGACAACACAAAGAGTGGTCCTACAGCACAGTTTAAAAGGAAACTCTCTTTTAGGTGGCAGAATATGATGTACCTTAGCTTGCTGGTAATTTTTGTGCATGCATACCAGACCTGATTGCTGGATTAGTTGCCAGAAGCATGTCACCCAGCTAAAGCAAAGTATATCACATTGCTTGTGTGCTATCTCTTAATGGTTTCTAAGCAGTGACTTCATCAGGGCTCTGACATACAGTTAGTGGTTCATGCAGACTAAATAACATTATGCAGAACTTCCTTTGTTCTAAAGCCTGTTTTTCATGTGGAGGATGGATCCAAGGCTTATCCCAGACTAGGTCCCGTTGATTAAACACAATGTAATTCTATTTTTCCGCTGTGTGCCAACAACAATCACCGTATCTATCAGTTCAGCCACATAGCTGTCAAATTTAGATGCTGCATTTACTTTTCCAAATCCATTATCAACCAGATTTGTTCACCTAATTTCAGTGTAGTTACAAGACAGGGTCACACTATGGACTTCTTGTGCTACTGTCACATTTAATTTCATCACTTTCTGCTAAGTTAAAGTCTAACCTGCCAGACTTTTGACAAATCAGAAAACCATTTCATTCTTTCTTTAACGTCTAATCTCTGAAACACAAGCATTTGTGAACAGACATGTTCTCTGAGTGGATCCACTCCATTTTTGCTGTTACAGAGGGGGAAAAAAATTGAGCCTGTGTCTTCCAGACAGCAGCATGAGAGCTATGCTCATGTGCAAAGAGCCAAAAATCTGAAGGAGGAATCCAAATGCTACCAAATCACATAAGTATTTAAATATGCTGTATTTATTAACAGTCAAGCCCTTCCCTGCCACAGGGTGTGTCACCACAGCCCAAGGCAGATAGGTGCCAGGGAGCTTACTTGGGGGGCATAGCACCCCACAGAAGAGCCTTGTTGCCAGGAACAGTTTCTTTATTTTACTGTTTAAGGTTTAACAGTCTTCTGGCTAATGTGCCTGAAAGTCTGGAGCTGGTTTGTAGTCAGCCATTTAGCCATAGGCTTTGTTGCTTTAAATTCTCCAAAGGTCTGTTCTCCCTGTTTTCCATTATTTGTCCCCTTGCTCCTAACACCCCTTTCGCTGCAGTTTTCTGGCCAGCCCATCAGGGAACAGCAACAAGGTCATGGTATGACTCCAGGGCCCCTGTGACCACAATAAAGAGAGGTAATCCAGCATCCCTGTAATATGCGACGGTAATCCACTGCTCCTCCTCCTCAGGGCATGGGGAGTCAGGCAAATTCCAGCCACCTCTCAGCGTGCCCTAGGAGAGGGTAGGGAGAGATGGCAGCAATGGGTTTGATAGGAGGTTTTGAAGAGACTGAGGGTCAGCATGAGGAACTGGGTTTAGCTGGGGAGGAAGAATTCAAAATGCAGAGATGTGCGAGTCATGCAGAGAGGTATGCTGGGAAAATGCTCTGAGCACCAGCCCTGAGTGGATGTGAAACTCAGCAATGTTCACAGCTTGATGAATGTCTGCCATTTTGACAGGAAATGCCAAATGCCTTGAATTAATTATGTCTCTAACGTTTTCCTGCTGGACGGAGCGCTTTGGCCCATTTGAAATAATGAAGATTAGACAAACAAACAAGAACTGAAAAGGTTAAAGTCATTGTTAATAGAGCTGTGATGAAATTAATGGATATTTCCCCTCCTTCTGTCCCCTTCCCCCTGCTCCAATTTGCTTCTACAGAGCAGAGCCCATATTTCAAAGGATTTTGCTGTAACCTTTCCACATAAAAGCCTCAAAGAATAAAAGAAACCAAGAATTCAATAGCAATAGTCAATAGATGTGAAGTGGTGGATTTAAGGTGCCTTAGAATGCTGCATCAGATAAACAAGCAAGGCTGCTTGCTGGGGAAGTGCTGTCACAGTGGTACCATGCAGGGATGAGCAGATTATGGTGATGCTCCTAAACGGGCCTCTAAGGGGCAGTGATGTTGGAGCAAATTAGAGCAGTCAATGGGAAGAAAATAAATAAATAGATAGATAGATATGCAGAGAGAGGCTTATATGGGAGGACCCTGAAAGGACTAGTAACAAAAGTCCAAATGTTTTACTGCCATTCAGAAACACTGGAAAAGAAAACATTCACCACAACTTATTGTTCTCAGGTTTCCTGGTGGGAAAGAATATCTAGGTTAGACATGTTTCATGAAGGAATTATCATACAGATCTTCAAATGAAGTGCTGATATGTTCTTTAAAGTTAGAACTTCCAATGCAATTGACATTGGCTCTAGTGGTGGGATTGTCTCTTTTATAGACAGTAGGAAGAAAATAAAATCACTGAAATCCTTAGCTTTTGTTTAACAAAACTAGGCTTAGCTGTGCAGAATGATCAGTAAAGCTTGAAAAGATTTAGAATTTTAGTGAGAGAATGAACTAATGCCAAGACCACTGAAAGGTACTACTCCCTCCTAAATTACAGTTGATTTATAGAAGTAAGTTGTTTTGCCTCAGACAAAGTACCTACCACAAAGCTACTGGGCAGACTAGAAGAGTTTTAAAGGATTGCCCTTTGAGAATTATCTCTATCCAGATATAAAACAACTTTTAAACCAGAAAAATCAAGTCTTCTGCTGAGGTGATTATTCAAAGCACTATTTTCACTATTTTCTTCTTTCACAAAATCCTTTGCAAAGTTTGGATTGAAATGAGGTTTTGATTAAAAAACCCTGTTTACATAAGTGCATGCACATACACAAAATATTTTCAATTTAATGGCTATTTGCACTGATCCACAAATTCCTGAGCAAGACAGCTCTTTATTCAAGTAGCATCCATATTCCTACAGTCAAATTTCTTTGCAAGCTCCCAGGCAATATCAATTTTTCCAGCAGAGGGGAAAAGTGACACAGAATAAAGCATCAATTAGGATATCTCCCTTTCTTTTATCTGTCTCAATGTTCATAGGAGAATCTGAGGAAATCCTACTCAGACTGGGGCCTCTTGGGGCAGCTTGGCTCTGTCCGACTGAGTGTGCATGGATTTCTTTCTGCTGGGGGCAAGGTGTGCACCTGGATTTCTCCTCAAGACAGAGTCATGGTAGGCCCAGACTCATTGCTTCTCAGTTCCCTGCTCTAAGTACAATTGTATGTTATAGCAGGATATGTCAGTTCCCATCTGGAGAGTGACAGCAAGTTTGCTTGATTTTTCTGCTGGAGGAATAGCAATTGTAAGATTTGAAGGTTCTACTGAAGAAGAAAACTAGACTGATGTCTGACTGTGCTGAAAATTACTTTGTGATATAGAAAAGCTGCCTGTGATATTTTCCAGAAAAGCTAACTTGAATTGCTCTTCTGAAAGATGTTTTCAGCACACCAACTGGCACTTGGGCAAAGCTGGGCTTTGCCCAGGAGACTCTCTGTCCTCATTCTATCGAAACAGTAGGTAGGTTTTTCAAAATCTATATTGTATAAGCATAGACATATGTTTAAACATGCTCAGTTTTATTCATCTGTATCCACAAATGCCACCAGTCAGGCACCCTCTGGGCTTGTGTTTGTGCTGCTGCCTGAATTACAAACACTACTTGCACAGGACAGAAGCACAAGAAGACAAGGCCACTGTATGGACTTCATTTTGATATTTGACTAGGATGGTATTGTTAATTAATTAATGGCAGTGTTCAGAAGAAAAGTTACTCAGTGTGGATATTTACTCTTAGGCTGTTTTCCTAGAACTAAGCACCAGAGCACAGGAAGGGAGGAGAAAAGTCCAAAGATGAAAAAAATGTCCAAACAGTTTCTTCTTCCCAGGAAATAAAATTGTTAATATTCATGAGGTATTTAATAGTTGTTAGTAAAATCAGTGAAGAAATTATGACTTGTAAGGGCATCATTAGACTTCAAGGCTAACACTCTCAATGTAAACCTGCTGATTTCTAGAGTTCAGAGTATTCCTTGTGAATAATGACACCCATTCATTCACTCAAGATTCATTTTGCAATTAGGAGATTTGTATTTCTCCTACTTTGGAAAAAGAAATCTGTGATCTTTCAGAAACTGAAGGCTGACAAACTGTATTAATTATTGTAGTGAGTCTCTCAGAGCAAGCCCTGCCAAAGGCCAGCAGAGTGGGTAAAATACTCCAGAAGCATAACATAACATTTTCTGTAGCCAGTCACTGCCCTTTCACCATAAATCTCAAAGATACTTTAACCTTTGGGATGCAATATTTTCACAAAAAATAGGAACAGAGTTGCTTACTTAACTTCTCAGAGAATGAAGTGTGTCTATGGAGACAATTTTTCCCAAGAACTTCCTGCAAAATATCTTGGATTACTTTTTCTCTCGTATTCCTAAATTATTGCAAATTCAGCAGCCTGTCAATTACAATTACTGAGAGTGAGAGATGACCAGTAGGTCACTGTTCCCAGATATCCTAAACATGTCAACTTTCATTATTGCATCTTAATATCATCCCTTCTCCAAATGTTATTTGCATTCTACCACACACTGGCCAGTTGCTTTTTTGGGTGAAATTGCTAGTTATTGGGTAGGACTGATTTATAGCTAGGAATGAAAAGACATTCTTGAAAGTAGTACGGTGACGAAAAAGCTATGGTTTGAGTTAAAGTATAATTGAATGTCTAAGCTGCACTTAGACTTGTTGTCTCATGTTTCCCAAACCCTTGATCTGTCCCTCCCAGCTCTCCTACAATTTCTGGATCCTGTGCCAAAACATGACATTGCATTGCTGTGTTCTTACAAACTGGTACAGAAGGCAGAAGCACTTTGGCCCTTGATTTTGGGCAAGTTTTCACAAAAACATTCTGTTTTCAGGAAGCATGAATCTGTGTGCCCAGTGCTGACCTCTTATTGCAGCTGCCATGTGTCTTAAGGAGCACAGGAGTCAAGTAAGGCAAACTTCTATCCTTCTTCCTCTCTCTCCCACAGCTCCCTGACTTGGAGGTTTGCCAGGATCCACAGCTGGGGTCAGATAGGGAGAGCAACTGAGGTCCAAGGTCAAACTGCAGGGCTAGTGGGAGATGTTTGCTGGGGCCTGGAGGGGAGAGGAGATGGGGAATGTAATGAGCTCAGAGAATGGGGATCTCAACAGAAAAATGCACTGAGGGCAAGGAGATGAATGAACAGCAGCTCTCAAAGAACAGGGGAGTTTTCTTTTTTCTGCAGAAGCCAGACCCCATTTCTCTATCAAACTATACAAACATAAGCTAGAACAAGTAAAGCAAAAATACATTTGTGCAAGCAAATTGAATTAAGGAATACAATGAAAATTAATTCTCCAAAAGCAGCAGCTCTCCTAAAATCACCAGGAGTCAGTTTATCTTTGCTTCAGGCCATCACACGGGAAAAAAATCCTATCTGGATTCTGAAATGTTCTACTATGGAAAAAAAACCCCAAATGCATCATCCACTGGGGTTTTGTTGTTTCTGTTGTTTTATACCAGACCAGGCAGTGACAACACTCAGCCTTTGCATTTCCCATTGACCACCTTTGAGGGAATGAAGGTAAGCTGCTCCTTTCCTACCTTGGGATGGGAAAGCTGACAAAAGAAGGCTCTGAACTGGGGAGAAAAGCTTCAGATATCTTCTGTGGCAGGAAAAGTAGCAAGCTAGAATGGGTAAGAGCCATTTCTAATAAAAAGTGTGCCAGGAAGGGTAAACAGAAAGGTTCTTTGGATTACAGCGAGGCTTTAATTGATAACACAGTTAACAAAGGGGCAACTCCACAGGGATGCTCAGATGCAGTCAAAATGGGCTTCTTACAAAGTTAAGTCAACATGGCACAGAAAAAAGCAGTCCCTAAGCCCTGGGGCCGAGGCCATTCCAGGCCACCGCACTCGCTGTGGGGAATCTTTTTGCAGTGGCATTTCGCCATGTGTCAGCCCTTTGTTTCGCTATCTTCCAGTAGCCTTCTGTGCTCCTTGGTTGTGCTGCCTGGACATCTACCTACAGCAGTGTTTGCCAAAGGAAGGGCCAGTGGTGGGAATGGCAACCAGGATGTGGGCTGTTGG